>NW_027122205.1:0-107124 GCF_030686945.1 Centruroides vittatus | reverse complement strand
GAGGGTAGGAGATGGAGGATGATTCCTATCTTCTCTACCTCTTAACGGCACAAGACCTTGAGGTCCGACCTCGGTTGTCGAAAGGATGATTAAGGCTCGAGCGGTCAATGATTAGTTACGGATTTGGGATCGTAAGATCCGGTTTACGTCAGGAACTGACACCAATCTATCAAACTTCTCGCGGATAGATACGCGTTTTTCGGAAGCATAAGATGCCGATGATGAGGGTAATGGAGGAAGAAACGCACACTCTTCTAATATTAAACAAAAATACCCGTTTATTTTGAGATAGGGAATACATCAATTAACATATTTGGAAGTATTTATATCATCGAATCGAATTATTAAACCGCGTCTCGAGTGAACGGAGAGAGAGAGTTTACAAAACATCGCGAGCAGGATAAATACCTTAGTGATCCGGAGATTTGTGATCCTGAGATTTGCACAAAGTCCGAGGAACGAGAGTTCGCTTGAAAATAAGAGTCAATGGACTGTAGATAGATGAAATGGACGGCTTCAACGGCGGGAGATGATAATCCACGGCACACACACACTTGACAGTTGTCGAAACTCTTTCTCTCTCTCCCTCTCTCGTCATCTTCGTTCGTTTTTCCTTTTATTTCGGGATCTTGGGTTCGAGATTTTGTGAAGTACGTCAAGGGTGGAAGTCCCTTTTGACCAATGGTGAATTACATGATATAATTATTTTTCAACAGTTAACTCATCTTCTACAAGGAAGTATTACCGTGGGAACGATAGTTTATGATTAATTTTTACGAGAAAATTTGTCGGTGTTTTTCCGTTTTTTTGTTTCTGTGTTTGATTTAACCCTAACTGTCGAAAATCGGTTGGCAAATAAAATAAAAATTCGTTATTCTTATATTCGGACCTTCACATCACCGCGGACTTTCTAAAATCAAGCTTACTCCTGACGAGCAAGCTGGATTTTTATGAAACGGATGAGTTAACGAAGTTGTTCCGGCTCTCTCTCTCTCTTTTTATATATATTGTACCGCGTTACAGTATTATTTCCCGTTGTGTCGGAAGTTATTGACACGTCGCGATAACGTTGTTGACAATTCGTTGTTAATTACTCTCTCTCTCTTTTTCTCTTTATTTAATAACACTTTATTTAATTTCTTTATTTAATTTAACACATTTAATTTCTCTTTTTTTTTTATAACACGTTTTTGACATGTTTAGTGACGCGCTTAGCGTGATATTTGTTTGTAAGAAATTACGATTTAAAGCGGTAAAATATAGTTTATTATTATGCAAAATTTTCAAAATTAAACAAGGTTATTGGGTAAAGTTAAATTTATTGAGTTCATTATTGCGTTCCCTCTTCGGTTTCTTGGGATCCTCTTTTTGTGATTTTGGGAAGTTGGCCATTATTTCCTTCTTTAATTGGGCTGGCCTTTCGTTTAGGAATTCGACTTCGTTTAGGAAGTGGGAGGACCCAAGGTCGATCCTCTACTGGGCCTCGACTCCTCAAGGCGTAAGATGTAGTTGGTTGTTCCTCGATAGAGGGTGTAATCTCTGTTTCTTGTTCTTCCTCAGATTCGGATTCAGATGAAGACTCGAGTTGAGATTGTGCCATTTCTGCAAAGATAAATTCGTCCCATGGATCAATGGTGGAAGGGGGTTCTTCCGAAAGGGAAGGTTGTTGGATAGTCGTGGTAGTCGAAGGTTGGTTTACAAGTTCTTTCTGGTCGAATTCTTGTCGAGCAATAACATGTTTGAGACGATTGGCGTGCACTTGAATTTGTTTCTTTGTATCTATATTTTCGATGATAAAATTGACGGGACTCAATTCAGTTACAATTCGAAATGGTCCTGACCACCTAGGTGCTAATTTACGTTTTAATCCAATAGGTATGGTAACCTCGTCGAGAAATACTCGGTCGCCTACATGATATGTGGGTATTTTGTGAGTTTGTCGATGGTGTATTTGTCTTTCTTGAGCAGCTTGCTCGGCATGTTTCTGTGCTACCTGATGAGCTTCAGCCATTCGGCATCTAAGTTCTGATGCGTAGTTGTCGGTGACGTCATATTTCGTTCGAGTGGGGCTGGTTACAAGGTCAAAGGGATAGGTTGGATCTCTCCCATATAATAAAAAAAAAGGACTGTCGTTGGTAGATGCATGAATGGTTGTGTTATAGGCAAAAAGGGCATAGGGGATCCATTCATCCCAGTTTCGCTGATCCTTAGCGACGTAATGGGCGAGGATGTCGATTAAGGTTTTATTGAATCTTTCTACTACTCCATTGCATGCAGGGTGATATGCTGTAGTAAGAAGTCGTTTGATTTGTAACAATTCGCACACCTCTTTAAACATTTTAGATATCAAATTAGGTGCTCGATCAGTAAGTAGTTGAACGGGAGTTGAGTGTCTTAAGACGATATGAGTAACGAAAGCCTTGGCTATAGTCTGGCTTCGAGTATCTGCTAAAGGTATAGCTTCGGCATAACGGCTGAAATGGTCTATAAAGACGAGTATATATTTGTTCCCTTTGGTAGTAATAGGTAAAGGACCTATGATATCCATAGCAGTTCGTTCAAATAATCGTGTTAAAGGAGGAAATAATTGTAATTCCGCCTCTTGTCGCTTGTCCTTTCTTTTTTGTATAGCGCAACGTTGACAGCTTTGACAATAAATTTTGATATCTTGTTTCATAGTAGGCCAGTAAAACAATGACTGGAGTTTTTGTTGCATCTTCTGAGATCCTAAATGACCTCCTATAGGTGTATCGTGATGGATACGTAGAATGTAAGGGATCAGTATAGATGGGATAACTAATTGATTTACGAATCTTCCTTGTGGGGAAGGAAATTCATGATATAACACTCCTTCTTCGTCGAGGAAATAGCGTTGTATGTCTTTTGCGTCATCTCCGTCTTCTAGACGTTGAATAATAAGTTTCCATTTCTCCTCTCGTCTTTGGAATTCCCCGATTTGTGATTTTGAATAAATGGGGTCAACATCGTTGACTGTAGAAATATGTCGGACAGGGATTCTGCTTAACGCGTCTGCGTTTTTATGACAACTTCCTGCCTTATGTTTAATATCGAAATTAAATTCTTGTAAGAAAATGATCCATCGGGCTATTCGCGAGTTTGTTGAAGAGTCCTTGTTGCTAATTAACCATCTCAATGGTCGATGATCTGTAATTATTGTGAACTTTCTCCCATATAGGTATGGTTTGAAGTATTTTGTAGCCCAAACTACAGCTAAGCACTCTTTCTCAGTTGTGCTGTAATTCTTTTCGGGTTTTCGGAGTATCCTACTAATATAGGCTATAGGTTTTTCTCCATTTTCATCCTCCTGGGATAAAACTGCTCCTATCGCTTCGTTCGAAGCATCTGTCGAAAGTATAAATGGAGTCGCAAAATCAGGAGATTTTAAAAGCGGAGCTGAAGTGACTATTTCCTTTAGCCTTTCGAAACTACGTTCCTGTTCTTCTCCCCATTGAAACTTGGTATCCTTCTTCAGTAGATCAGTCAGTGGTTTTGCTATTTTAGCGTATGAATCGATATGTCGTCTATAATATCCCGTTAATCCTAGGAAAGACTTAATGTCGTGTACATTTGTTGGCCGGGGAAACTGTAAAACGCATTTGATTTTATCTGGATCTGGTCTGATCCCTTCCTCCGAGACGTCGTGTCCGAGGAATTTTATCTGTCGCTGAAGGAAGTGACATTTTTTTGGTTTTAGTTTTAGTCCTGCATCTGCGAGTCTTTGGAAAATCTGTTCTAGACGAATCAAGTGAGTTTGGAAGTCTGGACTGAAGGTCAGTATGTCATCCATATAGACCAGACAAATTTTTCCTTTCAGACCGTGTAGTATAAAATCGGCAGCCCGTTGCCAAGACGCGGGGGCTCCGGAAAGTCCCATTGCCATACGATTCCATTGGTAATGACCGTCCGGTGTTGAGAATGCGGATTTTTCCTTGTCTCGTAACCCCAACTGCCAGAAACCAGACAGGGTATCCATGGTAGAAAAGTATTTCGCTTGCCCGATTAGGCTAAGTGCTTCTTGCACGAGTGGTAAGGGATAAGGATCTGTCTTTGTTATTTTATTTAATTTCCTATAGTCTACAACGAGACGCCATGTTTGATCACGTTTTTTCACCAGGAGAGCGGGAGCAGACCAAGGTGATTTCGAATGTTCAATGATACCTTGGTCTAAAAGTCCGTCGATGATTTTATTCATTTGTTCCCGTTGAGCATAAGGGATTCGATAAGGTGGCTGATATATGGGTGTAGCGTCTCCGGTGCGTATTTCGTGTTCCACGATCGGGCAGTATCCCAAATCATAGTCGTTGACGGCAAATACATGTTTATATTTATATAATAAGTCTAATAAAGGTTTCTTTTTGTCCTTTCCTATGTTGGACCAATCGAATAACTGTCCAAATTCTTGCTTGTTTAGAATTGAGGTAGAGGGTTGGGCGTTAGTGATTGGGTTGATGTTCGGAGGTTCTGTTTCTTCTACTGCCTCATGGAAAGTTCCAATGCAGTCCCCTTTTGATAATTTTTTTGGTTGAGTAGATAAGTTCGCTATTCGAACTGGGACTTGACCGTCCCTTGTCGTTTTAACTACAGAATCGACTCCCACTACATCTTCTCGATTGTTTATTTCTGTTTCTATAATTCCTATTTCACCCTTCCGTTTTATTCCGGAGATCCTTGCTGTGACAAAAATCTCTGATCTGGGAGGAATATTACAATCTGTCAATAATAATACTTGTCGGATTAGTCCCTCCTTGATGGGGTTCGTTGAAACGAGAGGTGTTGTTTTCTCATTTTGTGTGGGTGATGTAGAAACAACTTGGATTGGTTTACCTCTGCGATTTCGTTTTTCGCGTTTCCGGTTTGGCGTTATCCTTTCTACTCCTGCCTTCCGGAAATCGATTTCCTCTCCTCCTCGAAATAATAGTTTTTTCCGTGCCAAATCTATAGTGAGGCCTTGAGCTTTGATTATGTCTCGTCCCAACAGGCCATCGAACGGATAAGGTATTTGATCTTCTACCACGTAACATAAGTACGAAAAATGCAAGGGTCCTATTAAGAAGCGGAATTCCATGGCTCCATATGTTCTGATTCCGTGTCCTGTGACGCTTTGAAATAATACCTTTCTTTCCCTCTGTTCGAATTTGTGTTTAGTCGCTCGTTGAGCGAAGGATCGAGATAAAAGGGTTACCGTGGAACCTGTATCTATGGCCAGTCGAGCCGGGTAGTCATTGATAGAACAACATAAGCTAGGTTCAAAGTTTTTGGCCACTATTCCTACTCCTACTCGAGGTTTACATTCTCTGTGCCTACCGTTGCTGTTTGTAGTTTGTGAATTCGTCCGGGAGGAGAATGAGGAACCTTGTCCAACATTCCTGCAGTTTCCGCCATTTCTTCGCCAGCTCATTTTGTTAATTCTCCCTTGCGGTAGGGGTCGAGATTGAGATGGAGTCTGTCGTGACTGAAATTGGGTTGTTTGTTCGCTTGAGCTATTGTGGTCTTCCCGTCGGGTTTGTTGCCTTCCGCCTCGCGTACCTCCACCATAAAATTTGGGTCGAACATAACCGCGTCCTTCTGATGGGGACGAGTAATGTTGTCTCCCTCTATTCGCCGATTGTATTCCTCTCCGCCGCCGATTTTCCTCCTTGTATTTTAGATCATTCAATTGTTTTTGTAAATGCGCTATCGTTGCGGTTAGATTGCTATTTGTGTGTTCCGGATTATTAATCGTTCTAATTATTCCTCGAGGGGTTTCTGTTAATTGGAGCACCGTCTCTTCCCAAATGGCCGCTTTGACTGCATTTTGAAATGTTTCAGGATTTTTAGACATTACGGTACGTTTTATTTTGTCATTAAGACCGTTTACAAATTGGACGAGTAGTCTCTCGTCTCGTTCTTTAGCCTGACATCGCTTGATTATTTCCGTTTCCCGCGCGTCGGCCCCTGTCTGTTCGAGTATCGTTTCTGAAACTAGGCTTTGCAGCCGAACCGCGTATGTTTGTACATCCTCATCGCGTTTTTGTATACATGCATAGAATTTTTGCAGTCTAAGTGCATATGGCTCCTTTTCAAATCTCCGCGTCATCTGCTGTTTGAACTCATCATACGTGTCGATCGCTCGCATTCGCTCATCTTTCCACGCGAAATCTCTTGCTATGCCTGTCAGTTTTAGCTTCGCAACTCCGAGACATTGCGCTTTTGTCCATCCTGTCAGTTTTGCTATTTCATCTAGCGAGTCAAAGAAGTCCCTTATACGCAACCCTGATGTGTCTCCTGAAAATGTGGGAGTTAGGGGAATCATTCCCGACATTCCGGAGAATGCGCTTCCTCCTGGATTACCGTCTCCAGTTGTCTCCATTCTCGATTCTTAGAATCGCCGGAAAAGATGTATGGGGGTGAGATGTCGGAACGAATCGAAACAGATCCCACTTCTGACCGACCAGTGTGAGGTTAACCGAGGGTAGGAGATGGAGGATGATTCCTATCTTCTCTACCTCTTAACGGCACAAGACCTTGAGGTCCGACCTCGGTTGTCGAAAGGATGATTAAGGCTCGAGCGGTCAATGATTAGTTACGGATTTGGGATCGTAAGATCCGGTTTACGTCAGGAACTGACACCAATCTATCAAACTTCTCGCGGATAGATACGCGTTTTTCGGAAGCATAAGATGCCGATGATGAGGGTAATGGAGGAAGAAACGCACACTCTTCTAATATTAAACAAAAATACCCGTTTATTTTGAGATTAATAGGGAATACATCAATTAACATATTTGGAAGTATTTATATCATCGAATCGAATTATTAAACCGCGTCTCGAGTGAACGGAGAGAGAGAGTTTACAAAACATCGCGAGCAGGATAAATACCTTAGTGATCCGGAGATTTGTGATCCTGAGATTTGCACAAAGTCCGAGGAACGAGAGTTCGCTTGAAAATAAGAGTCAATGGACTGTAGATAGATGAAATGGACGGCTTCAACGGCGGGAGATGATAATCCACGGCACACACACACTTGACAGTTGTCGAAACTCTTTCTATCTCTCCTCTCTCTGCGTCATCTTCGTTCGTTTTTCCTTTTATTTCGGGATCTTGGGTTCGAGATTTTGTGAAGTACGTCAAGGGTGGAAGTCCCTTTTGACCAATGGTGAATTACATGATATAATTATTTTTCAACAGTTAACTCATCTTCTACAAGGAAGTATTACCGTGGGAACGATAGTTTATGATTAATTTTTACGAGAAAATTTGTCGGTGTTTTTCCGTTTTTTTGTTTCTGTGTTTGATTTAACCCTAACTGTCGAAAATCGATTTTTAACAATAATTTACATGCCCAATTACTCCTTTTACATCAAAATACACAAAGATTTTTTATTGCTTCCTCATTTAAGTGCAGCAGTTGAACGCATTTTGTTGCAATTAAATTTAATGAAAACTAAACTACCGAATCGAGTTCTTACCAATTCCTTGAAGCACTGTTATTAGCAAAGGAGTTACTTAAAAGCAACAACGATAAATGTTAAACTTGGAAACCATCATCTGCTTCAGCCATACAAAAACATTCTCGTGAAAAAGATTCTGATGATGATGATCTTACCAGTGATTTTTCAATGTGATAATATTAAAGTTTAGTACTTCGTGTTCATTACTTTTCTTTCAACATTTTGTTCATTTGATTGTTGTTGAGGAATAATAGCATTCTTGCAATATATGAATTTAGCCTGTATGAATTTTTTATGTTACATGTAACACTATGTATACTGTATTTTAATAAATAGAAATTTGATAAATTATAAATTTATATATTATTTATAAGTATATGTTTAAATAATATATAGCCTACATACATTCAGCAGTTTACAGTCTAAGTAATGATTGCATTAGTAAATAGATCATTTCGACTTAATGTATTGATCCTGCACGTATGTCGTATTATCGATATTAATATCAATTTTTAGAAAAATATTATCGCACATTACTGGTCGGTTTTTTTAAAGAAAACTTAGTACCATTTTTTGTTATCTAGTACTCTTTTTACTACCATTTTTAGAAAGACTTGGAACAATTCTTTTCTCGAGCCAAATGCCATAGTCAACATGTGTAAAGTATTAGATTCAATAAGTGCAGTCTTTAAAATTTAAAGCACTAACATCAGTTTGTAAGTAGTCTATTCTTATTAAGTAATTATTCTGTCTTTAGAAGTAATGGAATAAATGCGACACATATTTAGCAGCCTTTATTTCAGTTATCTATTATTGTAAAACTTCCAATGTACAGTACAATGTGCAAGCAGCAGAGAACTCTCAAACTATAAATTATAACATAATAAATATACAGGTTATATTTTTATAGCCTGCATATTTATTGTTATAATTTATAATATACCTTAATCATACATAGAACTATTAATACTTCTTAGTAATTCATCAGGTAGTTTGTATTCACTCACACGTATGTCTCTGGAGAATAAATAAAATCGGATGTGAAGGAGTGCACGTAAAAGTTGCAACCCCATTCTGTTCCGTGTGTCACTTTTTAAATAGTTAACAGCAGAAAAAGCTCTTTCTACTGAAGCATTTGATATCGGTAGTGTAAGTATATTCAATGCTGCTTCAGCAAGTCGTGTTGCAGGATTGTTACCTGCAGCATCCTTATATTCAATAACTTTTCCAAAAATGTTCTCCTCTTGTGTCTGGAGTAATTCCTGGAATGTTTTGGACACAACGTATCATCATCTCTAATTCCACGCTGTTAAAATCGCATATGGATTTTGGTATTTTTGCAAATGTTTTTTATGATTGACTCAATTTCGTAAATCTGTAAAAGTTTTGCAGGTCGCACACTTTCCGCCAGATTTGACCACTGTATTGAATTTGGTAGCCAAATTTGTAATTGATGAATTGTTGTTTTTAAAAAATTAAAGCATCTTTCCTTAATCTCAAATTCTGAATGAACTGAAAATGATGAAGTTTCAAGAACATTGTGAAAATTTGTACCCAAGTCACAGTCAGGTATATACAATTACACTGATTTTAAATTCATCAAATCTATGGTCAAGAACTGTTCTACAGAATGGTTATTTACGACTGAAGGTTTTATAATTCTTTTAGCAAATGACATAAACAGTGACTGTAATTCATTAATAGCTGCAAAAGTATCTATACTCTCACTTTGAAAAAGTAAGTTGACTCTCCGGAGTTCCGAAAAAATGGGATCCAGAAAAAGCAAACATGCTTTATTTCTAGCATTTCCGTACATTTCACTAAGAAGACGTATCTTGTAGTCCTTTGCAGGATAAACTGAAAAATATAACTTTAGGTTTTCATACTGATTAAGAATTCTTTCTACACAAAGAGAGATAGATAGCCATCGTGTCTTGCTTGGGGTTGTTAACTTAAATGGGTAAGCTGAAACTTCATCAATAGTATCATTCATCACATGAAATAGATGTTTGTAGGTGTTCTTACGCAGTGTACTATGAGAAAAATGTTTGTTTCCTGTAGCATAAAGCTGATATTACTTGGCAGTTCATCTTTCGCTGCAGATGCCACCAAATCCAAAGAGTGGCAGATGCATTTAATATGTATCAGATCATGCCCACAGAAGTCTCTCAAATGTGTATAAAGAGAGTTGTTTCTTTATACACATTTCCACACACAGAAGTGCCATCAGTTGCAATTCCAATCAATTTATTTTTGTCTAGACCCAGCTCTTGCATTTTATTCACAACTGCATTGTGCATAGTTGTTGCAAATCCATCTTGAATTTCAATCAGATCAAGGAAGCAAGTGATCATCCTTCCCAATTCTCTGCTACAATGTTTGGAGCAGAGAGCAAGGAGCTTTGAATCGGATACATCAGTTGACTCATCTATCATAAGAGAGAATTTTGTTGCCGTTTTCAAATCCTCTAGATCAGGGGTGGGCAAATACTTTAAAGCGCGGGCCAAAATGAAATTTTCAAAATGTCTCCCGGGCCGGAGGACTATACCGCGTATGCTTTGCACAAGCGGATGTTTTGGATGGAGTTTTTTCCCTGCCCAATTTTTTTTTTTTTTTTGACAAAAACACTAAGTATCATTTCAATTTGAATAAAATATGTCACGTAATTTTTAAAGAAATATTATTATAAATAAATGGCTATTAGATAAACCAGTCAATGAAAGATTTTATTTTGTTACTTATTTATGTCTTAACGATACAAATTATTTTATATTGACACATAGTTATTACAATTTAACATTTATATTGCATTTCGTAAATATAATAGTAAATAGAATTCAAAAAAGAAAAGAAAAACATCAAACGTTAAAATAAATATTTAAAGTTAATGCGAAACGTGAAATCTCGAATGTTCATCTGACATTATTTCTTCAAAATTGGGTTCCAAATCACTTGTAGCAATCCTTAATACCGAGTGTAGATTTTCGTCAGTAATTTGTGATCGATATTTATTTTTCGTGGAAACCATTAAAGAAAAAGTTCTTTCACAAATATATGTCGAACCAAATAAAACAAGGTATTTTTGAACATAGTTCAAAAAATGTTTGAAATGTTCGTTATTCAAAGCGCCATAGAAAGCACTCAATTCGTTTGAGTGAAAATTTTCTTTTAGTAAATTATTTGATTGTAAGTCAATTAGTTCTAGTTGAATTTCAACAGGAGCTTCTTGCACATCGAAATTGAAAGGTTGGCTAATTAATGATAAAGGTTTTTCAATAGCTTTGAAATCTTGAAATCTTCTTTGGAATTCAGAATGCAGGTCTTGTGTTATTGCACTATATTTAAAAAAATCTGTATTTTTCAATGATTCTCGCCGTGCTTGCAATGAGGGGAAATGATTTAATAATTTATTATTAAAGTTTTCAGCAAATAAATTGAGTTTTGTCATAAATGCTTTGACGTTTGAGTGCATATTGAAAGCGAATTGGTTTTTCCCTTGTAGATTTATATTTAGTTCATTCAAATATTTTACGATATCTACTGAAAACGAGAAATCGTTTAGCCAAGCCTTATTTTGCAATTCAGGAAAATCATGTAGTTTTTCTTTTATCGACAAGAAGGATACTATTTCATCAAGCAAATATTGAAATCTGTCCAAAACTTTACCAATGCTAAGCCATCTCACTTCAGTGTAATAAGGAATTTCGTAGAAGTCACTTTCAATTTCTTTCAAAAATTCAACAAACTGTCGATGATTTACGGCACGTCCTCGGATAAAATTCACAACTTTGGTCACAACAGTAACGACGTGATTCAATTTCAAAACTTTTCTGCATAGCACTTCTTGATGAATAATGCAGTGCAAAAATAATATATCGTGTTCTGGTTGTAACTCTTTTACTTTGTCGCGAATTCGTTTAAGTAAGCCTACATTTTTCCCTGTTAAACTAGGACAACCATCCGTAGTGACGCTTACTATTTTATTCCAAGTTAAACTTACTTTAACTAAACACTCTTCAACAGCGAGAAAGAAGTCTTCACCAGTAGTTGTATCTTTCATTGGATGCACACTAAGAAGTTCCTCGCTAATTTCACATTTCTTGTTAATGCCGCGAATAAATATTAATAATTGACTTGTATCAGTAATATCGCAGGACTCATCTAAAGCCAGAGAACAATAGGTAAAATCAGCAATTTTTGTTCTTAGCTGGTCAAGTAAGTTTCCTGAAATATTTTCAATCCGTCGTACTATTGTTCTTCTCGAAAGGCTTACATTTTCAAAAATATGTTTCTTTTCAGGACAACATATCTCCGACACTTGTACCATGCATTGTTTAACAAATTCTGCTTCAGAAAACGGCTTACAGAACTTAGCAATTTTGTGTGCGACAACATAACTTGCTTTTGTGGTAGATTTCTCTATATTACTTTGTTTGGTAAAAATATTTTGTTTCTTATTCAAGTTTTTTGCTAAGTTTTCTGCTACAGTTTGAAGTTCTTTTAAAGAAAGTGATGCATATTTTGGATGTTTTGTTGTAAAGTGCCTGTTTAAATTGTATTCTTTGAAAACAGCAATTGTTTCCTGACAAACTAAACAAATTGCTTTCTTATTAATGTTTGTAAAAAGATATTTTACCGTCCAAGCTTCATTGAAGTTTCTGCATTCCAAATCAACTTTTCTTTTTTTAGATTGACTCATTTTACAAAGGTCTACAAATAAATAATTTAATTAATACAATAAAATAAAACCAATGTTTTAAAATTTTACTTACAAAAAGTCCACTTTTTCAATTTTATATTTGCAAACTAATATTAGACTCGAACAAAAAAGAGTATGCGATCAGTGCTAAATCAAAATTAACAATACGCGTGGTGCGACCTGTCGTCCCTCGAAAAGTGAGAGGAGTGCAGCATATGCCGTCCACACATGCATTTCGAACCTAGCGCGATCTCCTTTGTGTTCGACGAAAAAACCGCCCTGAGAGCGATCGTCGCGACATCGTCCACACTAGTGTAGTCAGCCGACCGCCCATTTTATTACGCCTATTATATATACAGTACGCACACTAATAATGTTGATGTCAACAAAATCTCATAAAAGAGTTTAAAAAAATTTGCGTGCGGAATTTTTCAACGGGCCGGATAAAATTAGCAAAAGGGCCGGATCCGGCCCGCGGGCCGGCTTTTGCCCACCCCTGCTCTAGATGCTTCTTATGTAGATAAGGTCCCAAAACATTTTTTATTAGAGCAGAGCATTTCGTTCAATGCATATGAAATGTTTCTTTGCCATTGCTTACATCTTTAAACTCATCATTTAGAATTTCTCCAAGAGTATCAACACAGTTCATAGATGTGTTCATTGCAGCAAACAGAGCAATTCGAGCCTCTTTGTGAATTTTTGCTAATGGCAGTACTCTAGGTACTGCAAGTACATTCAAAGGCTGAAACTTACCAAACTGAACTTCATTAGATTTATGTTTCTTTGTAGCAGCATGCTTCATTAAATCAGAATAATGTGCACGTACACTACATTTGCAATATTTACAGAAAACCTGGTCCTCTGCCTTTGGATCTTCTGAAATCCAATCTGAAAGACAAATTTCATTTAATTGATGAAAATGGGATCCTCTCGTCTTTGAATGAAGCTAGTGAAATACAGTGGGACCTTCATATGAGCCGTTGACAGTCGAAATCGATTAACTTCACTTTTTGAATCTTTTAAATTTTAGTGCCAATCTATTTGAATGATGCTTAACTTTTTATATTTAAAATTAATTTTTTAATAATTAGGCTTAACACTACTAAATGTTTATTTAAATTTAAATTTTAAAAAAAGAAAGTAGGCCTATATTATTTTATCAATTTCTTTTTTTGTTTTTTGGAGTTAATCAATTAGGCAAATAAATTGCTCATAATTCGAACGTCTATATATCATTATAATTTATGAAAGTTTCCTCATCTGAAATTACATGCATATTGTAAATATGTTGAAGAGACTTTGTTTTGTTTACTATATTTTTGTGTATATTGTTTTATATTTTAATTACAGTATCTCAGTTTTATTTGAGTACTTGTCTGTTAATGAGACCACGCCAGTCCATTTAAACAGCTTCTTGTAAAGAAATCACTATTTTATTATATATATAAAACATTTACAAGAAGCTGACGTTGGCAAGCAGTTACAATTAGCGTAACGTTATTTGTTACTAATTCTATCAAAAACAATTAAAATTTATAAAAATTAGGGTCTAGTAACCATGTTTGGTACCATTCCGTATAGCATAGCATTTGCCATTAGTCATTTAGCCGGTGGTCGTCGACTCCATCAACGTATTTAAAACGTTGCACCCACGTTCAGTAGACCCACCGGTAGATGATACCATAAAAACTAATGATATTAAATCATGCAATATAGATGCAATTTTTTTTTATTTCTTTCTTTCTAGGATATCATTTAACTGGAATTTATATTAAATTTTCTTTAAAAAATAAGCTATTATAAACTAAAAATTTTCCTGTCAAGCATGACTGAATACTCACTGGAGCTATCTTTTCTTAAAGTTTAAATTTAATTAAATCAATTTAAAATTACGCCATTTGCCAAAATATTTAAAAATGCAACTTAATGAGGAAAATTTCCCGCTTACCTGTAAGATTTTTATCTTGAAGCCATTCTTTCCGAAAGGACCGAGAATACTTTGTCCATTTACCCATTTTAATATCAATAATAAATAGTATAATTTATATAAGTTTTATAATTTATGTATAAAAACAAAACGAATAGACAGAACACCGTTCTAGGCGCAAAACAAAGGATGAAATAATTTGTGTAACCAGCCCAAAATGTAGCCAAGTCAAATTTTTGTAGCCCAAAAAGTAGCCAGTGCGCCAGATGCTTTTTTTAACGCCAAACTGAAAAATAAGTAGACCAATTTGGCTCAAAGTAGCCAAATATGGCAACGCTGGTAACTGCAACATGTGCAAACTTATTCACGTGGATTTATTTACAACTTGCTACAGTTAAATTGATTGGTCGAATTATTATAGTCGCAAACGCAGATGCATTGTAAATAATCCCATCATGCTTAACGACATACGTAACCAAGTGAGTATGACGTATTTCCTCTCGCTTTTCGAGTTCGCTCGACGGGTCTAACTCGAGACTACCGATTATGTGAGTCATAGTAACACGAGTGAGTTGAATGACGTCATTTCGAGTACAACACGAAAAACTCGAGACTAAGGGCCCAGGAAAGTTGATCAATTGGTTGCTGGTTTATTGATTATTTAATGGATGTATTTTGAATTTCTCTTCAATCGATATTCTTAATATTGTAATTTTTAAAACGGATAAATAAAATTGAATTATTTTAATCTGTTTAATGCGCAAATTCAATTTAATTAAATATGTAAACATTTAATTAACTTTTATTGATTTTCTAAATTTCATGCATGTTACTTCGGTCACGAAATCTTTTCTATTATTCAAAACAATTATTTTAAAAATTTTAATCTAATAATGAAAAAACAGTAGGCTATTAAAATTCCTTTCACGTTCTGTATTAATCAATGAAATAAATAATTTTGCGTGTTTTACTGTTTGACAGCTTGACAAACAGGATGTTGCATTTTTAATATCAATATGAAATTTTTATGGTAAACAACACATGTAATGCAGAGTGCATTCTATATGTTTAAGGCTCGAACACAACAAAAATCTTTACACTGTTACATTGTATAACGATGACATTTGTGTGTTCAATTCGATGAAAAAGAATAAGATTCGCAAAATTCCTCAAAACCCCACATCATTTCAAATGACTAGCGATGAAGAATGATATCAAGATTTGTGGGAACTGTTACTAAACTGTATCAAATGCACTGGTTTAAACTGTAAGTTTAGCACATCAACTGTATTCGATATAATTATAATTATCGAAAGTTTTTTTTGTCAAATTTGTTTCACTTATTACGTTTTATCATTACGTATACTGTAATAATACTTTTAACAGTTGTACTTTTTAAATATCAGATAATAAGCCGTTTGATATCGAAAGTTTACTTTCGTGCCAAGAAAGGTGAAGTAGCGCAACAAAATCTCTGCATTATTCTCTATCGAAAACTTTCATCGTGGAAATCGAAAACTTTTAAAGATTAAAGTGACATTAGCTTGGTTACGCTTAATGAAGATTTTACTTGTTCTTTCTATTTTCAGTGTTTTATGAAACTCAGGTCTGCCCTAAAAATAAAGTCTATTGTCAGTTTATAACAATTAAAAACACAAAGTTTCATGACAAAATTTCGTAACAGAAAGTTTCACATAACATTTTATATATTTATTATGATTAATAATATAAAAGTTATTCATTAAATAAAATCTCATAATAGCCGCGAAAGTTACGCAACTCATTGGTAGACTTCCCCTTCGTATTTTATATTATATGTATTATTTCTAAGCTTTTATTTTCATTTATTTCATTTATGTGGTAAACCGAAAAAAACATTTATTAAAATATATATGAAATGCTTTTATACCTTGAATATTTTTATAGCATCCATTAGTAATTTCTCGAATATTGGATGGAGTTATATTGTGTAGAACACACTATCGGTATTTTACTCAGTGATAACTTTTACAAACGGCAGAACGAAACACAGATGAACTGTGGGTCACAACTCAAAATATTTAAAAGATGCCATTTTCAACGAATTAAATAGTTGCAGCAACTTATTAAACATGTCAGTAATTTTTGCTGTTTAAAATTGTTTTCACAAAAATGTAACAAGCCCATGAATTTCCTATAATTTATCGTCATCACTCGTCATATATCAATTTAAATTAATTAAATGTCTCGAAACTACAGCACAAACTCACCTTTATAATTTATAAGTAAAGAAAAGTTGTGAAACGACAAGTAATTGAGTAAGGAAAAAGCTGCACATCTGCAAAATCAAAATGCTATTGAAAATTTCAGTAGAAGTGAATGATATTTTCAAAATAAAACTAAGGTAAATTTTAAAATTTATCTTCAACATTTTAAAATCATATTTGTAGTTTAATCGAAATATATTTAGAACATATCCGAGGAGGTAATATGTCCTTTTTATAGTATTAATAATTTAAAAAATATTATTCATGTGTACTGAAGAACGTCCACAAAAAATTTTATATTTATAACCTCAAAAAATTAAACACGTGTATATTACAACTTACAACGATTATAAAATTTTCGCCTACGAGAATCTTAATACTAAAAATTTACTTCTTAGCGGTTTTTGCTCTTAACAGCGTTAGAGTAAAAATTAATTTTCGTAAAGTTTCATAAAAATGTTAAGAAAATGTATAAATGGAAATAAAATGTTACACGTGTTTCGTTAAATTCGCCAAACCCACCTTTAAGATATTTACTTTTGTTACGGGATAACATCCAAAAAATGACAACGTTAATTCGGTTTCATTACACTGGATCAATGCGCTGTTTGCCTGTAATACATAATTTCGATTTTAGTAATTACAATAAAATTCTATTGCTAATTAAATATGTTCAGAAACTTTCGTTAATCTGTTTAAATTACCAAATATGCTTCGTCTAATCGGTCATAATGAATGCAATGGCTGTAGATTTTCGAATATAGATTACGCATCTAGGTATAGAAAACACATAAATTTCATATATACTTATAAATTTTACAAGCAAAAATAAAATTGATAAGGTAAACATTTTATAATTGGAATTTTGTAAGAAAAAGAAACTGAGGTCAACAGCAATAATTCTTTATTTCGGTTTACAAGAAAACAGAAATTTAATGACGTTGTTTCGACGTTCTAAAATGTAATATATGTTAAGAAAATGTGTTATGTATAAAAATGTACATATTTTATTATCAACTTATTATGACATATATTATCTATTTTCACTCCTAGTATGTTAAATACTAGAAATGAAAATTGGAAAATGTATTTTAAATAAAACGAAGTTAATGAAAAGTAGTAGTTTAGAATAGTGAGATAAAAATTTTATTTATAAAATGTTTGTAGGTATTGTTGTAAATAAAATTAGATACAGTAGACTTTCCCGTCTCCGAACTAACGAATGTGGTCCGAATACTAGAAATGTCCCGAGAAAGGAACGTGTCAGAATTAGACTGTAACTTATATGTGCATTGTGTATATGAATAATGTGTATTTTGGATTTGACTTTTATTTTTACAATTACACTTACAGTTAGTTTTAAAAATATTTTATTACAGTGGTTTGTTTTGTCGTTCGGTTTTCTGACAGGCTGCTATACCAAGCCAATGGTTTATTATATCCACCTCAGTAATAATTGATGGATTGTGCTATTCTCCAAACTTCAAAGCAATCTTAATAAAAAAAATACAATTGTTAATGTACATAGGCCTACATACCGCAGTAAGGAAGAGTTCCATTCGAACTTGCGTAAAATATTTTCGAAAATGTTGGTTGCTTATGATTAGTCCGGATAAGGGAAAGTTCGTATAGAACAGTGGTGGGCAAACTTTTTTAATGGGGGACCACAAAGTTTAAGAAATTCTAGAGGAGGGCCAGAATTATAGAAAAAATGCATTTTGTGTTAAAGCTTTTAATCATAATATTATAAAAACATTACAGCATTACACACAAATGTTACAAATTACCTTTTACCTTAAATAATAATTAATGTAACTTTTATTCGAAGGCCCTGCCATGGTAGGCGTGTGAGACATATGGAATTGTTTTTGATTTTCCATAATATTTTCGAAAGCAGGTTCCAGCTGTGACGAAGCAACTTTCAGCAGTGCGAAAAGGTGTTCATCAGTCAATCGGTTTCTGATTGAGTTTTTCCGCAATTTTATGGTCGAAAAAGTCTGTTTGGACACATATGACGACGCAAACATCGCCATAATTTTCTGGGCGTGAGCAATCATCTTTGGGAATTCAGCTTTCCGCAGTGCTCTATAAAAATCTAGTTTTGTGGAATTGAAGAACAATTGCTTTAAATGGGTACTGCACTGCATTTCAATAATTTCCAACTGCAATTCTGCAGATACATTTTCCGGATCTACATTAAACGGCATCGAGAAAACATTTAGCGATGATTGAATGTTCTTAAAATCTTGAAACCTAGTTTCAAATTCTGTGTGAAGTTTTTTCAACGCCTGACTGAATTCTTTTAGTTTGTTCTCACTCACTGGTGACATGGATTTTAAACGCAGAAAGTGAGTTAAATCGTTCTTCGCCATGCAGTTATAAAACAGAAAAAGCTGAGTTTTAAATGATTTCAGACAACCCCAAGTCTCATCTATAAATTGGTTTTTTCCTTGCAATTTTTTATTTAATTTGTTATAGTGTTCGAGCAAATCGGTAAAAAATGCAAAATCGGTACGCCAATCTTTGTCTTCGAAGATTTGGAAATCAGACCATTTCTCTGTTTTATTCTTTAAAAAATCTTGTATTTCTTCTTTTAAATTCCAAACCCGTTCAAATGCATATCCACAACTTAACCATCTTACTTTCGTGTGGTAAAGAAGGTCAGAATAATCTGCGTCGACTTCAATCAGAAATTCTTGGAATTGTCGGTGTACCAAGCCCCGAGATCGAATCGTATTAATTAGTTTTAAAACCACATTAAGTACATGGGTAATAGCTATTGCAGCTTTACAAAGGATGTCCTGGTGAATTATAAAATGTAAAAATACAATTTCGTGATTAGGATTCTGGTTCCGAAAAATACCTGAAAATCCCGCGTTTTTCCAACCATATTTGGGGCTCCATCTGTAGTTATATTGCATAATTTTGAAATAGGCGCATTTAAATTTTGAAGACCTTCGGAAAATTCGTTATAAATTGTTTGCCCCATCGTTTTTCCTTTTATCAATTGCAAACAAGCTAGCTTTTCAGTAATATTAAATTCGTCGTCAACGCCTCTAATAAAGATTAATAATTGAGCAGTGTCACTTTGATCCGTACTTTCATCCATCGTCACGGAAAAATATTTAAAGTTTTCTATACGCTGCCTAAATTGAGTCGACAAGTTTGATGCAATGGCATCAATTCGCGTTGTTACTGTTTTTCGCGATAAGCTGACAGACTCAAACTCTAATTTTTTCTGGACATAAAATTTTACTCATACTCACCATACAATCTTTTACAAATTCTCCTTCCGAGTATGGTTTGTTATTTTTAGCTATTTTATAAGCCACAACATATCCAGCCAGTGTAGAAGCCTTTTGAGCAGTGTTTTGCTTTATAAACACATTCCGTTGAGCAGATATTGTCTTTATTAGGTTTTCCGCATTTATCTTTTTTCTGCGTCATTCATCAAAGAGTATTTGGTTTTTGAATGTTTGGTGTTGAAATGACGAGCAAGGTTAAAATCTTTAAAGAAGAGTGGGCTTGGAAATACTTTTTTACGGAATACAACGGTAAGCCAGTATGTCTTATTTGTAATGAAGCAGTGGCGGTATTTAAACAGACGACACTCGGAATCGACTTTTCGTTTTTTATACGCCATTATCCCAAAAGCGCAGATAAACATGCCAAATTCTTGAGCTATGTAAAGGCTATAATTAAATATTAGAAATCAATTAATTTGACTTGAGGAAGGGAGTTACGCTGCCATCTCGTATTAAATTTCTAAAAATAAATTTTGAATTGGTCATTAAATGTCTGAATTAAAAATTAATTATTTATAATTATTAAATTAACGTAAAACGTGCGGCTCGGTCAGTGATAGCTGGCGAGTGGCGAGTGGCGAGTGGCGACTGAGTTCACTCGCCCTGCCGCCCGCGCCTCTCATTTCACCACGCTTTGCGCCCCGTATTACGCAACACATGAACTACGCGGCTAGTTTAGCTTCACCTATAGGTTATGCATCTATTATTCTACTAAGTAGAATCTACTTTATACTTCTCGACCGTCAAAACGTAATTATAGCGGGCCATATACTATCCATGTCGATGGACCCTCGGCTGGCCGGATTAAATACTTTCGCGGGCCGTACTTTGCCCATCACTGGTATAGAAGATGGTCGGATATAGACGTCTAGTGTAATTATATTATTTATCGTTTTACAGATACGTATACAGTATGTACTGCAATTTTTTTTAATTTTAGTAAAATTATACTTTATTTGAAAAAAGGAAATTATTTACAGAAAAATTTTAAGTTTATAATTGTAAGTAAAGTTAATATCTCCTACTTTAATCTATTAGCGTATTACCTCAGCCTCTTGTGTTTAGATATGTATTACTAATGCATCTTTCTTGTCTACAGCTGTAGTACGTGCACCAATAGTTGAACAGTGCTGATTTAAAAATCTACATATTTTTCAAATGCAGATATACGAATGATATTGACATTATAAGTCGTGATTAATAGCCATGATTAGTAATTATATTAGTGGAAGAAAAATTATACAGTTTAACGGCAAATATTTTATAAGAAATGTAATTAATTTCTAGAATATATATTGTTACGTTTAATGTAAATTAAAATTTAATTATATACTTACATGTGTCGAAATGCTCGATAAATAATACAAGTATAGTAAAACTGCGATTGTTGCTAGTAATAACATTATTCCTAAAGTATATTTTACAAATACTTCATCAGAATTAATCGCAAGAGACCCCAATGAAAATTCAAGAAGAATTACTAAAAGAGCTAAATCAATGGAGTAGTGATTTTGAATAACATTACAAAATTTAAAACTGTCTTTGCTATTCTGCAAACATCGCCAAATAAGTTTTGATAAAGCTCGATTCCTTTTTTCTGCCAAGTGAATTATTGTAGAGAATTGCATCTTTTGTAATTCGCATAAGAGAATCAGAAAAATTATCTGAGCAAAGTTATACAATGGCACGAACAAATGGAATGTATTTGAAATCATACAAACGGCTAATGTTATAGACCATTTGTAATTGATGTAAGGCAAAAATACGTAACGATACATCACACCAATATTCAGTCCGATTATCGCAATTATAATAATCCAAATACGAGTTAACAAATCTTGAAGTTTTATGAACTTTTTCAAATGAAAAGCGACAAACGTTGATTCGTTCATAATTTCAAACCACAATTTTCGACTTCTTTCGTAGAGCCGAAAATATTTTTGTGAGTTCCAAATTATCAACGTTTTTAGCATAAATAATGTCAATAGTACCGTCGTCACTCTGAGAAGAAAGACATCTTTTCCAAATGCCTTGCAAATGTCGCATAGATTCAATGCTAATTCTTCATCCTTCGTCAATAATATGATCACATACTTGACTGTCTGAAGGAAGAAGAATGTCTTAAGACACACTTTGTAGAATTTCTTAAATGATCGCCAATTTTCGTTGCTGTTATAAATATCGATTGCAAGTATTTTGAATAATATACGTGTTTGTGAAAATACAATATCTGGGTCTATTTCACTGTTATTCATACTGTAAAAGTTATCAAGACCATTCATCTATTTTCCTTCGTGTGTATGGTATAGAACTTTTTTTAGCAATCATGAATGTATTAAAAGATCGCGTTAGTCTGCAGACAACAGTCAAAGGATAATGGAAGGAGGTTTTGGAATTTTTTCTTAATGAATATGTTCATTAAGAAAGAATTTCAAAACCGCCTTCCATTAATGCATTATAATTTTATATTCTAACATTATACTAATCGATTTGAAGCTAATGGTTTGTAAGTTAATGTAGAATTTCTCCATAATATTAACAGGAGCTAATAAAGCAAATATTTTTATTGGGGCTAGGCATGTAAAATTAAAATATCAAAAATTCTATTCATTTTTATGGAGTACTTCGATAAATTACTTTTTAAAAATTCTATGTGTAATATCTGCAATCTGTTGGTTATACAGTAAGTTTTAAAGAGAATGAGAGATATTTTGCAGTGATCAAATACTCCGAAAGTAGGCTTAATGGCATGATGAATTTTAATTATCGCATTCGTTTTCCATTTACTATTAATTAAAATACTATTTAATTTGTATTATATACCGAACAAAAAAGTTTTTAGCCGGTGCCCTATGCGAATATATCAATACCATTTCTTCCTGATCCGCTGCCCATTCTAAGCCCAGTCGAACTGGTAATAGACGTGAAGAATGTACTTTCAATTCTTACAGAGCAGAGAGAGTAAAAATCAAATACAATTGTGGCTCCTATCCAAGATCTCCACAGCATACTCCAGGTAAAATTCACTCTTATCTTTCTCTTCCATGCAGAAATAAAATTACTTCAGTTATAAAAATTCAGATATGAGGTAGAATGTCTTGAATTTCATGAACTTTTTTCAGATGAATAGTCATAAAATTCAATTTAATTCAATTCAATTCAAATTTATTAACGTAATTTGGAAAAATTCCAGTTACAAGGGGTGCATTAGGTTACAAATATTAATAAATATATTATAACCTCCGACAATAAATAATTGTTATGTAAGTTATTTTCTATTCTAAAATGTAGTCAGTCTATTACAATATTAAACAAAAAATTAGAACAACAACCAAAGCCAAATATATGTATCATTCATTTAGGCTCTCCATCGTTTTAAGATATTTAATAATAAACTGATAAATTCTGATAATCATAGTTGAACCCATCTGAAATATTTTTTGATAGAATTCTTGCATAGACTTGATAGCTGACAAAGTCAAAATTCCCGATTGTTCCCTAAGTTTGGAACAACCTTTACATAAACTAATTATATGGTATACCGAAATTTGGTCATTACATAGCTTACATTGTTTATTCTTAATGGCCACAAAATTTCCTTCAACTGTGATATAAAAACTGTTTAATCTGATCTGCATATAAAATCTTTTCATCCCGAATGGTATTTTATAATGAATATAATTACTTGCTGGCGAAAAATTTAGATTAACTATATACCATGGATGAAATTTTGACTCCTGTAGATTTTTAATCTCACGAACAATTGACTCGTTGTACATATTCTCCACCAATAAAGAAATTCCATAATTCCAGTCTGTTTCTGAACCGTTAAATAATAAATAGGACAAACCATAATTTGCCAATTTGATCCTAAGTTTGTTATACCAATTATTTTGATAGTTCTTTTTGTTCTCTGCCAAGATTTTTAAAACTTTTAATATCGTATTAACTTGAATATTCTCACTAGTTAACAGTCTCTTCAGAAATTTCATGATCCTAATTATCAAGTACGGCTCTAATAACATCCGATTTGTATCATGACGAATCGCATACCCTGGCACTGCTTTGTCTAATCCATAAATTTTTCTTATAAAATGTAATTGAATTTTTTCAAAGTAAGATAACCAGTTTAGTCCCCATAATGGTAGAGCATAACAAATAGAATTGATAACCAACGCTGAAAACAGACGAAACTGCATTTGAATCGAATTTGTTTTCATTTTAACAAATAAACCAATTAAACTATTAATTATTCTATATGCTTTAACCTTCATCCGTTGAAACTGTTTTCCGAAAGACAACGTTGAAGTGATAAGGACCCCCAGATATAATACTTCCTCAGTTACTTTCAATTTTTCACTCATCAAATAAAAGTCATGGTCTTTCCTCGCCAGCTTACCTCCCTTTCGAAACACTACAATATGGGTCTTATTCGGGTTGATCTTCAATCCCATTTTCGAAAAGTATCTCTGAGTTAAATTTAATTTTCTTTGAAGCCCTATTTTTGTCGGTGAAATCAGTACCACATCATCGGCATATTGTATCGAATGTACTATCATAGTATCCTTAATAATAATACCATCCTCCTCCTTCATAAATTGGTTATCTAAGTCATATATCATAAAATTGAATAAATAGGGTGATAACGGATCACCCTGCAGTAATCCGCCACTTATTTCGAACGAAGGGTAAGTAATTAGACCACTTTTAATTGTAATAGAGTACTGACCAAACAGAGACTTTATTACGCTTGTAAATGTTGAGTCTGCTCCATTATCTTCCAATTTCACACATAATTTATTCACTGAAATAGAATCAAATACTTTCTCTATATCCAAAAAGGCCATATATACCTTACGTCTTTTTTTAACAAGATGAATTTGTATGGTCGAAAGCAATAAAAATATTGCCACTTCCGTCCCACTCTTCTTCACAAAAGCAAATTGTGAATTTGAAATTAAACCATTAACCTTAGTCCATTTTTCAAACCTTGAATAGTCATAAAATTTGAATTCTTCATAATTTAAAATTATAATTGTAGACTTATTTTAGGGTGTAATATATTTTTCGATTACTTAATTACGAGACGATTTTAAGTTTAAGAAATTTAATACAAAGATCATTATTCTCAAAAAACGTGTTCCGTGGAAATTATTTGTAATTATCAACGAGATAATAGAATAATTACTCATTTTATTTAGTGTAAAATAATGTTTAGCGGTGATTCCCATACATTTGGTTCACATAAACTTATATTTAACATTTCCTATTCGTACCTCAATGCCTCCTAACACATTTTTTTCTTGTGTGAGATGGCTTGAAAATACAGTATTATTAGAGAATCTTTACTGTAATTTAAACTTCATTGGACGACCGTTTTATTATATACATTTTATTATTCATAGTGATAAAGGTAATCAGGATGTTGTTTTGTTCGACGTCCGAAGAAGGAGGTTACGAAAATTAGACAAACTAGGACAATGGGGGTAGGGGAGTAAAACATTGAAGAAAAATTCGGACGTAATTTATGGACTGCCCGTTATTACTTACAATCGTTGTGTTAACGTCTCCATGTTGTTCAGAAGCTCAAACCCATAACCGAGTGGTTAAATTAAGCTATTTAACAAGATTTCTTGCCATAACCTAGACAACTACACAAAACAGAGAAAACCTAAACGAACACATCATTTTTACGTGTAATTAATGTCGTTCTCGAATTATACAAAGAAATTTTGCAAAGATTCATTTTATCCGTTCGAGTTTGGGCATTTGACGAATATGTTAACAATTAATAACATTATTTCGCTCTAAGTGCTCGAAATCGCGGAGAAATTTCGAAGTAATTAAGTGTAAATAAGAAACAAACCTGATTGAATTTTTTAAAATATTTTTTAGCGATCTTCACTACAATTATATTACCCACAGCAAAACAAAATTTAAATAATTCTTTCTCTACGTGTGATCTGTACTTTCTTTACCACGCAAATATGAATTTATTCGATATTTCGTTGATCAGATTATTTAACTCATTGTAATGTGAATTAACTCTGTACGTCAAATGCCAGATATTGTTTGTAATTGATATATCTGCAATAGAGTGAAACTACAAAATCTGGTGTGATAGAATATATTAATCCCATAAACACAGCAATTCTTTGTTCACAAAAAATCTCTCAGAGAAAGTGTTCCATTCAAACTACGCAAAGAATTATCAACAGGAGTGAATGAAGCTGTTATAATCATTGATAATTTCATTTTATTACGTATGAAATTGTATCCGTCTCTCGCATACGACGATGAAAGATTTTGGAAATTTAACGACAACGCAATACACTTTGCAATGTGCTATTTTGTGGTTATGTTTAAACCAACAAAACAACGTAATAAAATCTTGAATATGAATTTACTTAAAAAATTCTATTTTGGAACATAACACCTGCATTCATTTATGTCTGAAATTATTAAAATATTAACATACTCCAGTACCATTACAATTAAGTTTGTAAAGTATATTCGGCTTACTCTCCATTTATTTGAATAAAGCTTTATGAAACACAAGTACACACAAATTATCTTTATTTCATCGTATGAATTTGAGAATTGTTTAGGCCTATCTGGGCAAAGTTTTAATTGAATGTTTTTTTTTCGCTGAAAACAAAAAGAACTTGATGTGTATTATTTATCGTTACTTAAATTTGAAATGAACACCATTCGAAACTAGAATCGTATTTTTCTATATTCAAATAACTGAAGTAGACGTGAAAATACGAACCCATATGTACGCAAAAACATACTCAAACACCCTCAGAGAAAAAAACAAACACTTATAAATAGATTTCTGTTAAAATACAATCTGTAACCTTTTTGTAAAACACGAAAGATTACTTGCAAATGAATAGCCACTTTAATGTTCTTGTTTGTGTTTAGTGCTATGGGATGCTTTAAAAGTCGACAGTACGTGTAAAGAATGAAACACAGCGTTTAAAAACATGTTTAGCTATATTTTCCGTGTTTACTTTTTGCTCGATGACATTTGCCATTAAACTGCGAATGAGAAGCGGGGAAGGTGCTTCATCTGCTGTTTTCAAAAATTAATTTGTAGTTGAAACTACTTATTTACTTACGACCAACGGTCAACTCTACTAAATATGGAGTAGAAATCATGAACAAATATTGTATAAGCGTTCTCAAAAATGCGTATAAAGAATCCGCTCGAGGAAGACACTCGATGACGTATCACGTGATGAAACTTTTATTATATATTATTATCTTAGGAAATACACCTCTTTTCTTTTAGTCATCAGTATGACTAACTTCATACAGATTCTCTGAAAAATAATAAAAATGATTTATTTAGAACACCTGATGGCTAATTTTTCATGTTTTGTTTTCTTTCTCAAACTAACGAATGCAGTTTTCGCATTTTATCCGGCAAGCAAACATATAGTGATGCTATTGTTACGGACATAGCATTTTTATTAAAGTGAAGGTAGCCAAAAAATCGGTTAATCGTGATAAACTAAGAAAGACACATAACATCTGTTCATAATGTATTGAATGTATCTATTCTTAATCAAATTTAATCGTCTTAAACACTTTCAAAATATTCGATCTCTCGATTAATTAACTAACTCAGACAATACGTTTTAAGAAAAACAAAGTACGCCTTTCATTATGAGTCGCCATTATTGCATTTATTCTGTTAAAATATAAAACTACTGAACAGATAACGAAAGAAATATAAAGAAAATATATGCAGAAAAAGCAAAAGTGAATAAATAGAATTAATACTTTACTATGACATATTACAATTATGTAATTTTTAATTATATTTTCGGAATATTTCACACGCCATTGAAATTATTGATGCTGGCTAACATGTGTTGTGTTACTTTATTCGGACAACCATTGAATGGGTAATTTACAGTGGCGTGCCTGCGGTGGAAGCGGTGGAAGCGGCGCTTCCACCTTTCAATGACCTTTCCTTGTAGTTTCTAAAATCTAAATTTTTATATTTTAACGTACTTTGAATTAATTAAAATTAATATTATATTATAACTGCATTATGTATCTTATTACAAATTTTTTATTACATGTGAAAAAAACGATAAGATTTTTTCTTGCTATCGTATAATGGAATATCAGTGGCGTAATGGAAGCGCTTACGAGACAGTTTCCATGGCGAAAATAACTGAATGGTGTAAAGCAGCCAGAGGGTATTGGCGCATGCGTTTTACAGAGCACCAAGCTCAGCCGGTTTAGCTGGTGGAAGCTACACACTTGAAAGGGCTGTTTCACACTATGACCGACTCGACCGACCGATCCTACAATCTGACCGATTAGTAGTAAAAGCATTCACACTGAGTACCATTATGTCGGTGGACGACTCGCAAGGACCAATCGGAACGCGTGTTACAGGTCAGAACACTAGCCAATCATGGTAAGTTTTTCAATTTACACAGAAAACATGGCCGTTATAGAAAGCGATCTGTATTTGGAATTGTTTTAAAAAATATTTCATTAATATCCAGAAATTCTAGTTCTGAATATGTTATAATTTATCGTCAGGCCCTATCTTTGGCAAAAATATCTATTGGAATGTTTTATAGTCAATCACGTACCTTCAACGTTTAGTTTCTTGGAAATCGATCCAAGAATTATTTTTTTTAATGTTGCCTTTATAATCGGATCGCCGAATATCATAAAGCCACGGATATTTTCTGACTTCGTTTATTAAAGCTTCCGAGAAAACTGTACCTTCCGCCATTTTCTAACTTCGGATAAATCTAAACTCCGATCAGTTATAGCTTCGAAGCTCTCATTGGCTGTAGCTCACCGGCTGCTCCGATCCGACTACAAATATTTAACTTTTTAAATTTGTCCGACCGGAACGACCAGTCAGTCGGCCGACTGCTCTTGCCATGGCAACACGACCTGAAGTCGGACCGGTCAGTCCAGTCGGTCATAGTGTGAAACAGCCCTAACGCTTCCAACGATTCTATCCCTTAGCCACAGGGTAGGGAGCTATCTGACTAAGTGAATTGTTTAAGATTTAAAAAGTAAAGAGTATTCAATGTTATTTTTATGTACGTTTTTTTGCAAAGTTATATTTGATTATAATTTTCTTTTAATTATACTGTAATTATATTGACAGATTTTCAGACAAAAACTTTAGAATTTTTTTCACTTTTAGATGTTAATAATTTTAATATTACGAAAAACAATTTTTCCAAGCTTGTTTTAATTCTTTAAATTAAACAAATTTTTTGGTTTATCTAAATTACGCAGTGAATCGCAATATTTATATTCGTGTCCAGACTATATTGACAAGTAACTATTAGACATAAAACATATTATAATTAATGTCGATCCGAACAAAGACGTACTAAAAGAATTATATGATTGAATATCATTAATATTTACGTCACCATTTACCGGTGGGTCTGCTGAGCGTAGTTTTTCGACCACGAAGCAAATTCATACATTGGCCAGGAACACTCGGTTGGAGGAAAAATTGTCGCTAGCGTTGCTTTCGATAGTAAAAAAGCTTTCAAATACGTTGATGGAGTCGACGACCAGCGACTTTTATGATAAAGTAATTAACGACTAACGACTTTGCAGAAAAAATGGCCGAATAGAATTAGTTTATAAAAAATTTTAAAAAAATTCTGTCATTGTTTCGTATCAATTTGTATTTATGTACGTATTAATTGTATTCTAGAACTAAAATACATAAATTGTTTATTTTTGTCATTTCCAGTATTTGTTTAAAATTTTTATGGAAATGTGATATACCAGACAGGTCTGACCCGTCGCGAAAGAAGCGAAAAAACAGTTAATTTAGAGAAAAATTTATTAGTTTAAAAAGACATAGGTAAAAGTCGTTTGTAGTCGGACACCCATTGTTTATATCAAACTGCCCTGCAGAAACTATAAATCGCGGAAGGAAGTCGTCCTACGATCGGTGGAAGATCGAATTCGTCTTCGATTTTGACTTTTCTCGTGCTCCAGGTAAGAGTCTCGTTACGCTTAGTAACCAGGGACCAACCACTCGGGAAGCGTGATTGAGGGACAACGATCAATCAAAATGGATGAAAGAAAGAACGGAGATTGATATAATCTCCGACAATCGAGGACACCTGGCAGTGAAGTTAAAGTATAAGGGCCTCACTCAGAGGTATAGCCCGTTCTAGACGAAGTTGAAAGAAGATAAAAGTAGTAAAACAAGAGATTAGAATGAAGGGCGAGTAAAGAGTGATAGGATAGATAGGAAAGTAGAACCAGAGGGTCATGGGACCCATGGGCGCCCAGCATCGCATTTATTAATTAAATGACAAACAATAAGTACAAAATGTAAACATAGAAACAGTAAAACAAACAGTAACCATACAAATAAAAGAAAGGCGCGACAATTAGTAAGCATATTACAATAGAAATCTGAAATTACATATAGTATCGAAAGCAGACGAAACATTTAGAATTGCAATTATAGAAATAGTGACGAAAACAAAACAATATGAACGCGCGACAATTAGTACACACATATTACAAAAGATAACCGAAATTACATAAAATATTGAAAACAGAGATAACATTTAGGTTTACAGTTGTAAAAATAGCGACGAAACAGTGCTATAAAACAAACACGCAGGACCGTTACATATATTGATGCTGAAGTTGTAAGACAAAACCGTACATGAAATTGGCTAAACAATGTTGCGGAAGAACAGCTTAGTCACATAGCAGAACATACAGTAATAAATGCTGATACAACAGTAATAAAAGTTGTATACGATAAGGAGAATATACTATAAACAAATAGCTGGAACAACGGGGCAAGCACCAAGGTCCGTGCTTACATAGAGGGCAAGTAGTCAAACCTCTTTGTCATTTCTGCACGGACATGCTTTAGAGTTGGACAGTCCCTGCTCATGCAGTTGTGGTTGTGATGCGGCTGCTTTTGTCTCTTGCAGTTTACACAGTTTGGCGTATCTTTTTTCCTGCTTGTAAGCTGCCGACATATGGGGGCAATTAGTTAATTGCACGCCAGGGAAAACCTAGGGACCGATCGTATGTGGGTGGTGGCGGCAGAGGCAAAGATGACAAGTGTCTTACAATAACCGTTTATTTTAACATCAAAACAAACTTACAAAGTAGGCCCACAATACAAGATGTGATCTAGATCGTCTGCGGCAGAAAGCGCTCCGGATGACGGCGATCGGAGAATGCTGTCGGAGTCGTCGGTAAAGCCCCGAGGCAGTCGGGTAGGAGAGTCCGATGGGGTCAGTGACGGACGTCGGCGAAGGAGTAGGTAGCTGGTTGGAGTACCGTCGTCCACTTCCTGGTAGAAAGCTCCGTCGTTCCCTCCTCTGACCTTGATTCGGGGGTTTTTATACGATTTTCCCTCCTATCTTCCCCTCTTGATTGGTCTTGAGTCCCTTTTTCCTTTTTTCGATTGGTCAGTCTACTGTTTCTAAGCAAGACGAAAACCAAATTCGGCCGGGGACGGCGCCCGGGCGTTGACAGCTACTCACATAATTTACACAGTTTGCCCCCCCTCTCGCGGACATCGGGCTGAACCGATGTCCGCCAAACGTTCTGTGGCTGCCCCCCCTTCGCGACGATCCCGGGCTCATATGGTTTAGCAGGTGTCCGTGACCATCTGTCTCTCTCCTTTCTCCCCTTTTTTGTTAATTGTTTATATCTCGACTCTTGTATACGAGCACTGCAACATTTCCCTCGTCGTTTATTACCGCGTTGTGTTTGTTTTAGAAGAAATGCTTTACAGATGTCTGGTTTATAGCCCGATGCGCGTTCTTGCTCCGATTGACTTTCCGAACTTTCCCGAGGTAGCGATATTGAAAACAACCGAATTATCGGCGCCATTTTAGGATCCTCACATGCTGCAATCTTTTTGTAGGTGTTGCCCGCCACAGTGGCTGCAAGTGCTCTCTTTTTCACTGCATGTACTGGCTCTATGCCCGAATGCCAGGCACCTAAAACATTGTATAACAGGCAAGAAGTCATAAATTGGGCCTCTGTTCCACAGTATATTCACTCGTTTCTCTCTCAGAAGAATATTTCTGATATCGGTGTTCAGTTCCATAATCCACGACTCGAATTCCTTGTCTCTTTGCCTCAAAGGGAATTTTATGGTGGCTCTTTCACAAAATTCTTTCCTCGTATAGTGCGCTTGAAGACAGCTGTTTTGTTTGTAAATTATACTAGTTAGTTTTTCACTGTCGATGTTCTTTGGGACAGAGGCAACCTTCATGAGTGGGGGTCTCTTCTCTGCAACTCTTGCGTTTATCTCTTTGAGCTCTGCGATGGCAACATCGAGCTTGTTAGCGTCTTCCAGGCTAGGGCAGTCCACCTCAATGCCGCCCTCGCCAATTTTTCTAATACGCCTGACCCCAATTCCCAATTTGTGCGGCTTTATCTTGGAAGTTAGTATTTCCCTTGTCTTTTCAGAAGTGATCTTATCCTCTCTGCTATAAACCAACAACGGTGTGCTCAGATGGAGGGGTGGGAAGCGGGGACTGAGTAGAAGGGATACCCTGTTTTAGGGTTTCACTATAAGAGGGGGAAGTGTTCTCTCCCAATTTCTGATTCGCATTCTCAAGTTCATTCCGAAGAATGTTAACCTCTTCTCTCACCTCAGTTATATAGTCAATCATATGCTCGCAGTTCTCAGTGACTATCTTTTTTACATACTCTTTAGTAGGGACAGATCGCAGCTTATTATCCAACTTAGTGGAGATGTTATGATTATCTAAGGCAGTTACAGCTAGACTGATCACCTTATCAAACCTGTCCATTACATACCTGAGATGCTCTTTTGTTTGTAGTTTCCCATTGGGGTTAGAGGCGAAGTAACCCTTAACTTCGTCTACCGCCTGATGAGCCTCTCTGAGGAAAGACTCTTTCCCTTTATCGATGTTGTCAGCACTAGCATTATTGCTCGGAATAACTACAGTACTATTCTTGGAGTTATCACCCATGACAGTAGAACAGAATGATCGAAACACGGAAACGCCGATTGGTTGAGAAGGAACGCCGTTCGGCTGATTACACGCTGAATGGCTTACTACAACGTGGCGCGTAGCAGTTCTTTGTTCTCAATGAAAACTTTTAACGTTGAAATCTCTATCACCGTTAGAGACAGCTGAGCAAAAATTATACCTGCCGTAGATGGTAGAGATAGCTGTCGATTACCGTCGATAAAATTAATCGATGGAGCCCGTGAAGCCCGATGGGGCCCGCACAATGCGGAAAAGTTCGAACACACGTAGCCAAAAAACTACTCAACGGATAAAAATAAGTTAGACACTTACGGGATCCTCTCGATTAGCTCTATCCAACGATGTATCACTTTAAACTAAAAACTCAAAATATCCAAAGTTATCGCCGTAGAAACACGGAGCACAAAATCCAGCACATATACACAGTCGCGACACGACCAAGGAAAAGCGAGGACACCTGGCACTCGGTTAACGTTTCGAATAACCAAAACGCCGTGTGTCAACGCGCGCAAAAAAAAACAAAAAAAAAAAAACAATTTCTTGTCTATTGTGCCAACTCGTAACCTGTACCACTTCGGACTTAGACCGTGTCCCCGACGCCCTACAGACTCGTAAACGCCACTGTCCCGGGACCACCTTCGATCGACCATCAAAAAACCGCATCGACGTTCACGATGTCCAAACGGCTGATTGTCCTAAAGCAAACTATTTTGTACATAGTATATGTTTATTTTATGTTTGTTTTTTGTCGGATACGTCTCTTTGGCCACCACGCACGTACGAATGAACCCTAGGCCATCACTGACCTGCAATTAACTGATTGCCCCTGGAAGTCGGCCTCTTACAGAAACACAGCTTCCTATCATCGAATGTCACTGCACGCCACTGGTGATTTATCCTCGAAGAATAAACCTGGAAACGATAAATTTCCTGCAAGTTATATTTATTAATTTCAAGAAACGATTCACGATAGGAAAATTATTAGTAACGTATGTGAGAATTCTTTCTCTTGTGAGTTAAAAATGTAAATTGAAAAGTATTTATTTGTCAATGTTTTAAATTAATAAAGCTATTGAGAAAATTCTGATTATTTAATTAATATAAAAATACACATAAATATATATATATATATATATATATATATATATATACCGTGCATATGTAGTTTTTTTCGTCTCTACATTTATCTGGTTGATTTCTTTTTAACTAAACAAGTTTCGGTGGAAGAATTTGGTTCTATGTAGCCAGACCCAAGAAATTTTCTACATAAAGAGTCAGTTCCTTTTACCGTTGTCCCGAAGTACAATAAGACGCTTGAGTACACGGATGAACTTACAAATAATTACTTTAGATGTAAAGTGGTAATTAAGTTTTAGAAGGCTACCAATAATAGGAAATCTTTTTCTAAAAACATCAGTTAATCAGAGAACTTCCGTATTACAAAGTAAATCACACTTTCTAGAGCGGATATATGCATGCACCTAAAATGAAAGCAACATAGCACGTTAATCCCATACAAGAACGTATATGAAAGACAATGTAAACCCGACGATGTAACCGTTCTTTCAGCCACAGTAAGGCAGAGATCAAGAAATTGTGCTTAGTAAGATATTGCCCGTTTTTTAAGTGGCTTTGTAATTCATCCCGGCATTACCGAATAAAAGAGGAAAATACCACGAACACGTATTACCAGGGTTGAATACACACCTATTAACTTGTTGCTGACTATCGAAGCGTTACAGACGTCTGATCGCAATGAATTTCATAGATAACCTTAAAGATTCGGCGAGTTTACTCTTCTATACTTTCTCCGTGTGGTTTGCAAGATTCTACACATTTAAACACGTCAAAAATAAAGGAATAAAACTGTTTTGTTTATATTTATCAGATGAATGAATAATCGAAGTTTTACACTCAATATTATGTGATTCGACGAAACTACGAGAAAACTGTTCGAAATTCTGTATAGTCGATGTATTATTATGGAATTATAATGTTGTGGAAGATCTCTGGAAACAAACGTCAAGGAATACTGTCACGTTTTTAATACGGTAGTTATGAATTGAAATATCTACTGTGTTCTTGTGAGGATCTGGAAAGCTAATCCAAAGAATTTTTGGAGTTATTTAAAATTTGTTTTAAAATTATTTAACGAAAATACACATTATTTAATTGATAAAATTTTTCATTTACTTTCGAAATCGGAGAGAAGAGGGATGTAGAACTTCCTCGCTATGTATCACTTTCCTGAGGATAGATCTTATCTCCCGTGTTGACGATACACCAGGAGTGCGACTCATTTTGTTAAATCCTATCAGGAGAGTAACAAATTCGCTTGTGCCAACGATAGATCTGTCACCTAGCGGTATTAGCGCAAACTACATAATGGCGGCTGCTATGGGTATAAAGTAGTTAGAGTGAACACTTTCTATTCTAACAATCTAATATAGGCCATCGTCAGGTTTAATATTATAAATGTTCCAAAATGGAACGTACCGTTTTCGAATATTTTACATATTTAAAATTCAATAAAATAATTTAACTTTAAAATAAATTGAAAGAAGTGTGTATATTAAATAAATAAATAAACAAATAAAACATAGAAAATGAAGCTAAGTAGAAAGAAATGATTTAAAGGTTTTCAAGTGCCATTCTTTTTTCGATTATATGTTTCCACGCTGTTGGAAGCGCATTAGCATCTGTAGCATTTAGGCAACGGTTTTTCATTTTACTTTTATAAATTTCCACCTTTTCCATCTCCAACGCAATAGATGGAGAGTGCACCGTTTAAATGACTTTAGCCTCTTTCCATTTTACAATCGTTCCTTCAGTCTGTGCTATAATTGATAATATTGTGTTGTTGTGTCGTTTATCAACGTTGTATCAAATGCTCTTTTTCTTATAAAAATCGAGAATGATCTATAAAAGAGCACCTAATATCTATAGCTTGCTACGGAACGATAAAGACAGGTAAAAAAGGAAGGTAAAGCTGGAGTATATAAAATTCCATTTGAAAACCACAGTTAGGAATCGAAAAAGATTATGTGGGTGTGACTAGAAGAAACCTGGGGTACGTCTACGAGAACACACATACAATTTTGACAAAGCACACGACACTATTAGCAATTACGGCACAGACTGAAGGAACGATTGTAAAATGGGAAGAGGCTAAAGTCATTTAAACGGTGCACTCTCCATCCATTGCGTTGGAGATGGAAAAGGTGGAAATTTATAAAAGTAAAATGAAAAACCGTTGCCTAAATGCTACAGATGCTAATGCGCTTCCAACAGCGTGGAAACATATACAGTGGTGCCTCATATAACGTACTTAATCCGTTCCAGGTGCACGTCCGTTAAATGAAACGTCCGTTATACGAAACGCATTTTCGCATAGAAATACATGTTAAAACAGATAATTCGTTCCGCAGTATAAAATAACCGTACTGTATCATAAAAAAATGAACATGGGGTGAGTTCTTTTATTCCTCCGCATAACTCTGCGCGAGCGACATCCGTTTAAAAATTCCTGCGGAACGCGTTCTTAAATTCCGATGGGAGTGCACGCCCTCGAACGGCAAAAACGGCCGCTTGTAGCAGTAGTTTACGGTGGAAAGCAACATGGCGTCCTCCATGGTTCAGAGAGTTTCGTTTCCGGGTCCGTTATGTGGTTTTATGAATGAGAATTTAGAAATTGTGAAAGCGCGAGTTAGCGCACGAGGTGCTGTAAGTGTCTTTACGAATTTTTTTCGAGGCTATTTTGAATTCTTTTTCAACAAATAATCCATTTTATGGTTAAATTTTACAATTGGGACCCTTCTTTTGCCTTTCGAAGCTCATATTTAGAAATTATAAATTCCTCCATCACAATACTATCGATAGGGCGGGCGCCGCCATCTTTCTTTCTTTCACCGTCGTTCCTAAATGCCTACAAACAGCAGCGTAGTAGCGGAGACGCAGAGCGACCGCTATTAAAAAACGCACCCATGGAGCAGTCACCAATTATGCCGGAAAGTCCGTTGTTCGCAGCCAGTCCGTTGCTCGAGTCACGTAACGGCCAAACAGAAAGTCCGTTGTTCGCAGCGTCCGTTATTCGAGGCGTACGTTATACGAGGCACCACTGTAATCGAAAAAAGAATGGCACTTGAAAACCTTTAAATCATGGTTGCACAGACTTATGAAGACTAGGGGCCACTCGGGCAAATCATGAACTGATGGCGGGCCGGCCGCCAGAAGTATAGGTAATTAAAGACAATAAAGAATTGATAATAATTTATTAAAATTCAAAAAGAATTTATTAATTTGAAGCGTGGCACTGCATAGTGCTTACAATCTTTTTTATATTTGGCTCAAATTTACTTGTAGCAACACGTAAAACTGCTTCCAAACTTTCATTTGCAAGGCGGTTTCGATTTTTTGTTTTATTATTATTTAGTATTGAAAAAGTTTGTTCACATATATAGGTAGAACCAAATAAGCTGGCACATTTCAGAGCGTTTATGCGCAACTTTTCGTACATATTTTTATCAATGCAGCGGTAAAAGTTCAGCAAGTCTCCTTCGTTGAATTTGTTGCGTAAATCTTGATCGTTTTGAATGTCGATAATTTCTAACTGCATTGACTCTGGCGCATTTTCAACTGAAATCGTGAAAGGATTGCTGAATATGTCCAACAGAGGTTTCACTTTTTTAAAATCCGAAAATCTGTCTTGAAAAGATTGAATCAAAATATCTAGCTTTTCTACATAACTGAAATTAATCGCAGTTTTGTTGAATTTTTCAGCCATTTTCTTATAATTCGGAAAATGATTGTAATTTCCAGAATTCAATTGTGATCTGAAAAGTGTCAGCTTGCATTGAAAGGATGATACATGAGCGTAGAGCTGGGATATCAGTTGATTTTTGCCTTGAAGCCGTGTGTTCAAGACATTCAAATGATTTGTAATGTCAACTAAAAAAGCCAAATCACACAACCAATCAGGATTTTTAAGTTCCGGGACATCCCTTTGCTTTTCCGCCAGAAATATTCCAATTTCTTCTATTAAATTTAGAAATCGTTCCAGTGTCAATCCACGGCTTAGCCACCTTACTTCTGTATAATACAGTAAATCTCCATATTCGCTTTCGATGTCATCAAGGAATTGTTTGAATTGTCTGTGATTGAGTCCTCGTGATTTTATGAAATTTACAGTCGAAACTACCACTTTCATGACATTTTGAAATTCAATTTTTTTAGAACAGAGGGTTTCTTGGTGTATAATGCAGTGAAACTGCATGAGATCTTCAGCGTTTATGTTTTTTCCTTGCAGATGCTTTTTCAGCAAAGTAACTAGCCCGGAATTGACACCAATCATCGAAGGAGCACCGTCAGTCGCAACTCCCGATAATTTTGATAAGTCCAAATCAGTTTTTGAACACTCATCCAAAAGTACATTGAGTATATCAACTCCTTTGGTTTGACCTTTCAATGAACACATTCCGAATAACTCTTCTAAGACTTCAAAATCTTGAGTAACACCTCGTATGAATATGAGAAGTTGAGCTGTGGAACTAATATCAGTGGATTCGTCGAGTGCTAATGAAAAAAATTCAATGATCTTAGTTTTTTCAATTAATTGTTCCGCAATATTACCTGACAAAGACATAATTCGTCTTTGGATAGTCATACGATTCAGTTGAATTTTCTCAAACTTTTTTGCTGCTTCTGGACACATTTTCTTAGCGGCAATTTCTATGCATTCTTTTACAAAATCGCCATCATTGAAGGGGCGACTTCGCTTTGCTATCATTCGAGAAATTTCATAACTAACTTCTGTAGCTGTTTCTGAATCTTGAATGGGTTTTGTAAACATAGCTTGCTGACCAATAATCTCCCGTTTTAAAGACAACATTTTTTGCTTTCTTAATTCGCCTGTAAACTTGGTAAAAGAAGGATGCTGCGTTTCATAATGCCTTTTTACATTATATTCCTTTGCAATCGCAACAGAATTCTTGCAAATTAAACAAACGACTTTGTTATGCGACCATACAAAAAAGTATTTCTCAGTCCAAATTTCTTGAAACTGCCGATTTTCATCTTTAACCTTACGTTTTTTACTAGGTCCTGGCTTCTCCATGTTGCGTTCTAATCCTGGCTAGGATTAACACAGCACCTAAAAACAATTACAGTACCTACTTAAATTACCCATTCTTTTTTAAATTATCAAAAATAATTGATTAAATTCCTCAGAAATTTTAAGATTTTTATACAGATTTTATATCTGAAATAATGACGTAATTATTACAGTTAGAGAAATTCTGATAAAAATAGTAATTTCTTTGTTTTATTTTAATATTTGGCCAACATTAAAGCTAAATTTGATTAAAATTGATTAAATAGGTAGGGAAACACTTATTAATAACAGAGTTTTACTTACGATTTCACAACACAATTATACACGGCACTTGACGGGTTAACAGGAAATCTACGTTGAATGTGGATCAAAATATATGACACCGGCTAGTCGAGTTAAAATCTACACTAGAACTATTGCCTCCCCAAAACACTATTAAACTGCACTTATTCTCCTACGCTTCGTGTATCTACTCGTACCTACGCGAGCAATCGGGAATTCGGGACTATTGCTATCTCGCTTGCTCACACCGCGCTAGAAAATTCTTGATTTCTCTACTATTTTGAACTTTATATAAAGTTTTTAGATTTTTTTGGTTTTATTCTGGAATAGAATTAAATATTCTTCGAATGTACGAGAGTATTATTTTTGCTGTCGACGGGCCACCAGTATTCGACCGGCGGGCCGCGGTCTGTGCATCCATGCTTACTTAAATCCATTTCTTTCTACTTAGCTTCATTTTCTATGTTTTATTTGTTTATTTATTTATTTAATATACACACTTCTTTCAATTTATTTTAAAGTTAAATTATTTTATTGAATTTTAAATATGTAAAATATTCGAAAACGGTACGTTTCATTTTGGAATATTTATAATATTAAACCCGACGATGGCCTATATTAGATAGAGTGAAAACATTTGTATAAAAGAATTTTAAGCTTAGCAAAATTAGCTGTGGTGAAACTGAAGTGAATTGTTTGCTGAGAAAGAGCTGGATAGATGTGAAGTTATCAGTTTTAGTATTTCCTCTCCTTCTGTAAGACATCTTTTTCGATCAGCCACATATTCTAAAATGTCACAAAGTGTAATCATAGTGACTTAAACAACTACGAAATCAACTAGGATTAAAATGCGATACAAATGCGAATAAAACGTTTTGACTACAGAGAGAAAAGTTATTAAAAAGACAACACACAAGTAACTCTCGTACGTTGTCAAGCACGCTATACCCTTTGTGGCAGCCATTTTAATCGACTCATACGCCACCTATATTTACTGTCACAAGCGAATTGACTCCTGATTGGGGAAATTTGGGAAAATCCGAGATAACAAGATTCTCGCTCCTCCCCACCTTTACCATCGACGAAAGGAAAAAAGGAATCAACAACAGAAACCTTCGAATTACGGTTACGAGGTATTATGTCATTTTTTGTAAACTCTCTCTCTCTTACAGGTGTAATTATTCAGATTCGATAATAGCATAGATATGTTAGACATATTAGAATTTTCCCATTTGTGTGCGGGATGAAGATGTTAATCTTATTTCATTGATTTACTTTTATTTCGTACTTCCTTTTTCGCTATATCATTAAATTTTTTTGTGTAGTTAAATGACTTTGAATGGAATCACTGAAAGTCGGCCGCTCTATCGGCGACTCCGCGATCCCTCCACACTCGAACTATACATCTCCAGAGGAATTGCGGACTAAATGCGTTAAATTTATCTGGTATCGGGAAATCCTGATAGAAGACGTAGATCTTGCAATCTGTCCGTCTTCTTCACGTAAAGATAACTTAAAAACCGTCCACTGACAAGATGAGCGGACTTTTCGAGTTTGATTTCGCAGAAAGGTGACTTGAAAGGTACTCTCAGCACCGCCGATTCTCACATTCTTATTATAATTCAACAGGATTCATACACATCTAAATTTATTATACAATTGATTTTTCTGTTCAGTTGTTTAACTTGAAAAGTAAGTTTATTTAGAAGATGACTCAAGTTTCCAGGAGTTTCCGTCGCTTTATTAACTAAAACAATGTAATGGAAGTTAACGTCGCTAACAATATTTGTATTATCTCATTTTCGCATTTTATTATCTTTTTAAGAAAATACTGTAGTAAAAAAGCAAAAAACAATGTGCCATTACAAGAGAGAATTTATTGTTATTAGTAAATTATACAAGTAATATAAGCGTCAATTCTAAAATATGTGTTTTTAAGAAAATTCTGAAAATACTTACGTATGCTGTAACATTTATAATAAAGTTTATCTAAATAAAATATGTTTTGATCTGCTGCTGTCTTTTTTACGTACGTATTTTAGCCTGTATTCAATTTAATTTTATCTGCATAAATATACATTATTACAGTTTATAACACTTGTTAAAAATTTTTCTCACAGTGCCATTTGCAGTAAAATAATAAAAGTTATAATTACATAATTTCAATAATGGTATATCGTTTATAACTTATAACTTATAGAACAAATCAAAATTATATTAAATGAATTTTCAGCGTAATTGCCTGAATATATTACGCCTTTCGATCAATTTTCTCCGAAAGAAATTTTAAACTGAGCATATTTAATTAAATACTTTAAAAGAAAACGGAACCCCTCACTTTGCAGATTTATCATAGATGGTACTCAATATACGGAAACTATTAAATGCAATGTTTTTTCTTACCCGATTTATCGCAAAAAAGAGAAACATTTTGAGTGACCCGAACCCTCCTTTATATCACCATTCAGTCAGGATCCTGCTTCCAGTGTTGCCTTCCGCCCATTGCTTCTTTTCGTTTCCAAGATTTACTGGATAATAAATCAATGGTTTCCACTTTGGAAACCACTGGTATTGATTCTCTGTGGCAAACAATGGATCCACGGGTTTCTAGCTTTGTCACCCTTCTTCATTCAGAATTTCAGACAGGGCAGTAATCTTCTATACTTACTGCACGTGAGCTACTTTGTGTGCATTGAAAAAATTAAAGTGAAAATTTTGAAAATTTGTGAGAGAAATACGTAATATCATATTCGAGATATATATATGTCGTAATTAATAAATCTTGGGTTTAGAGCCATGAACTGTATCTCTAAGTAATCAATTAGACATTTGGTTGAAATCACCAACCACAGACTTCTCATATACAAGCCAATGTCTATTCAACAATTAAACCTCGCAACAAGTAAATAGCCAGTCGTAAAATAACTTTTTTACAACTGTCTTCCTTTATTAAGCATACACTTTGTAACTATACTCAAGCTACTATCCACTACTAATATTTATCCGTTATTCCTTTGCCCGCCTTTATAAATTTTTTCAATTTAATCTACCAACACAGCCCAACCTACTAACCAATCTACCATCGTTTTACAACTCCAACGTTTTCTTTTAACATTTAAATATTACTATCCACTAACACAGACAATCCAGAAAAGACAATTGATATATGAATATGTAGGCTAACTTAAATTTTCTGGTCGATAAATAATGGAGTACAGTATTAATTTTATACACACCGCATCGTAATTGGGACCATACGCAGATATGTTAAATTCCGAAGGATTATGTAAAACAAAAACATTTCCTGGCCCACCAAGAATTTCCTATTTTTGGTTAACCCGCTTCTCAAATTGAGTGATCTGAAAATTACGATACTACATCTTGTGGCTTATGGTTCCAAACCAACAAAATAATTATAATTTTACGAATTGTAAAAATTAAACAGTACATTCCGAGCAATGAAGCACTAGTCTAAGCCAGGTAAGTCGGAGTATAGTATCAGAAAGTACAATAAAAGTTTTAACACCTATCTGATTTTTGTTTAAATTGGACACAGTCTTTGATATTGGTAAACAAAGAACAATAATTTTTGCAAATCATGAAAATCTGCTACTCTGAAGGAAAGTTCTTTGTTGTTTTAATCTTCTATTCAGTGCAGATTATTTCATAGAAGCTTTATCGGTGTCAGATCTAAAGGTGTTGCTTTGTCATTGCTTGGTTACATATGCCGCATCTCTTGCAGAAAATCTTCCATACATTGTGACGAGTGCTTCTATACTATCGCATATAGAATTGAATTTCGCAGCATTTAAAATATTTCAACTTTTATAAAATTCTTTCCTCTACAATTTCGTAACAGAATTATCTATAACTGGTTGGTTGGTTGGTTGGTAATAGTTTTTTGGCACAAAGGCAACACAGGCCAAGCTGCGCCACAACACATGGTGTAAATAAATACATAAATAAATAACAAAATTAAATAGAATAAAATAGAACAAAACAACAGATAAAAACAATAAACATAGAACCGATAACAAAAATAAATAACAATTAAAATGTATATAGTAACAATATGTAAATATAAAATAAACAAACAACTAAATCTGTTTATAAATATTTGCAACTTTTAGAAAGTTCAGTAATTTATCAACATTTGGCCTCTGGCCCAAAATCTCTTTAAAACTTGCATTTCCGAAATACTGTCTGCGACTCTGGTCAAAAGCAGCACAGTTGCAAAGTATGTGTTTGACACTTAAAATACAAATGCAGTACTGGCATACTGGCTGGTCATCACCCTTTAAAAGGTATTGATGAGTAAGCCGAGTATGTCCAATCCTCAGACGAGTAAGAATGACTTCAGATCTCCTATCATACTGTTTCTTGTGTGTCCAATTTTCTATTATAGGTTTGATCTCGTAAAGTTTATTGTGGACTTGTTCGTTCCACACATTTTGCCATCTCTCTGCTAGTCGTTTTTTAACAACCAGCTTCAAGTCACCTCCTTCAATGAACATTGTATGCTGAGAAGGACTTGCTGACTTTGCAGCTGCATCAGCTGCTTCATTCCCTTTTATACCTACATGGCCTGGGACCCAACAAAATTTTACAAAAATATTACTTGCAATAAGATGGCAAAACAGTTTGCGAATTTTAATCACTATAGAGTGAGAACTAGGTTCATGTGAGATCAAAGCCTGAAGTGCACTAACTGAGTCAGTGTAAATAACACAGCGACGATGACCTTTACTAATTATATATTTTAAGGCTAGGTAAATAGCCTGCAACTCTGCAGTAAAGATGGAAGAATTCGATGCGATTTGTTCTGCCACGATCTCATCCTGGCAGACAAAGGCTGAGCCAACGTAATCAACCGATTTCGATCCATCAGTATAAATAGGAATTAAATTCCTGTCACAATGTTGAATTTCTGCAAAGTGCTGCCTATAGATGTAGTCTGGGGTGGATTCCTTAGGAAACTGCTTTAAGCTAAAGTCAACATTAATCACAGGAGTTGACCAAGGTGATATATTATCGACCTCGACCTGTGAAATGTTGCTTGTGTCCAGGTCAATCGTGCTGCTTACATTCTCCATTCTAATGTCAAATGTAGGGACACAACTTGGGCGAGCTGTAAATAATCTTTTCAGCTGAGTATCTGATACTCTACAATCAACTGAAGGCTTAGCCAGAGATTTCTGTTTAATGTAATAGAACAAAGACAACTGCTCTCTCCTGAGAGATAGTGGAGGCTCATAAGCATCCACGTACAAACTTTGAATAGGGGAAGTTCGAAATGCACCAGTGCACAAACGCAATGCTTGATGGTGGATTGGATCCAGCATCCGAAGAGTAGATTCTCGCGCAGAGCCATAAACAACACATCCATAATCCAGCTTAGAGCGAACGAGGGCTCTATATATCCTGAGCATCGAACATTTGTCTGCTCCCCAGGATGAGCAGCATAATACCTTTAAAAGGTTGAGAGATTTTAAACATCTACTCTTCAAATTGCGCAAGTGTGGCAAGAACGTCAATTTATGGTCGAACCCAACACCCAAAAATTTTGCTTCATTGACCATTGGGATTTTAACCCCATTTAGGTGAATTTCAGGTTCCAGGTGCAAACCACGCCTTCGGCAAAAGTGGATGCACGAGGTCTTCTCTGCATTAAAAGTAAAACCATTGATCTTCGACCAATTGTCTATGCGATTTAGGGAGGTTTGCAGTTGTCTTTCAATAAAACTCATGTTAGTAGACTGACAGGAGATCTGAAAGTCATCCACATACAATGAGTGTTTAACACTGGAAGGAAGACACTTAGCTATGCTATTAATTTTGATTAGGAACAGAGTCACACTCAGAATAGAACCTTGAGGAACACCCTCTTCTTGTGTGAAAGGCCTAGACAAAGTGTTGCCCATCCTAACTTGAAATCTTCGATTTTGCAAGAAGTTTTTTATAAAAATTGGCAGATTACCCCGCAGTCCAAATTCATGCAGATCACGGAGTATTCCATATCGCCAGCAGCGATCATAAGCCTTCTCTATATCGAAAAACACAGACACTAATTGCTGTCGTCTTACAAACGCTTCGCGTATAGACGTTTCAAGGTTTACTAGATACTCTGTGGTACTTCTGTTCCTACGAAATCCACTATGATGTGGTGAAAAGTAGTTCTTTTCCTCTAGGAGGAACATCAGGCGTCTGTTTACCATTCTCTCGAAAAGTTTGCACAGACAACTAGTCAAAGAAATTGGTCTGTAATTAGAGGGATTCTTGCGGTCTTTACCTGGTTTGGGTATGGGAATAATAATTGATAGCCTCCAAGAGTCAGGAAAAATATGTTCTGTCCATATTCTGTTAAATAGATTCAGAAGGTTACTAAGGGAATTGTTTGACAGATTTTTTATCATGCTGTAGTGGATTTTATCCGGACCTACAGCAGTATTCCCCGAGCGAGAGATTGCTGTACATAGTTCTATTCTGCTGAATGGCACATTATAATCCTCATTAGATGGGGAGTGGAAGTTTAGATATTGTTTTTCAGTTTGGACTTTATAAGCCTGAAAATCCCTTGTATACATAATATTGCTGGATGAAGACGAAAATGTTTCACCCAACAAATCAGCAATACCTTTTATGTCACTGATTATTGTGCCATTACTTTCCAGCATGGACAGAGAGTGAGAAGCATATTTTCCATTGATTTTATGGATTTTATCCCAGACTGCTTTTGAGCTGGTGGAAGATGTTATGCTAGAAACATACTTCCTCCAAGAATCCCTTTGGCTTTGCCTTCTTATTTTTCTGGCATTAGCCTTTGCTTTCTTAAAAGCAACCAAATTGTTAGCAGTGGGGTATCTTCTGAAAATCCCCCATGCTTTCTTTTGCTTTTTAAATGCTGCCTCGCAATTCTCATCCCACCATGGTTTCGGATGTTTTGGATATCTGGTTGACGTTTTCCCCATTGTTTTTTCAGCTGCCTGAATAATACTGGAAGTGACAACTTCTACTGCATCATTGATATCAGCAGTATTGACCATTTCCTCAGTGACGTTAGCCAAAGAGGAAAATGCAGGCCAATCTGCCGTTTCAAGTTTCCAGCGTGGTGGACGGGCTGTTTCACAGCTTTCTCTGCCTCTATATTTTAAAAATATTGGGAAGTGGTCACTGGAGAGTGGATTAGATCCAACCTCCCATGTAAACGCTGAAAACAGATTCGGGGTTGCTAATGATAGATCAATGGCAGTGAATGTTCTTGTTGGGGCGTGGAAGTATGTCACTTCTCCAGTATTAAATAAATATAGTTGGTGATTGCCTATGAATCTTTCAATGGCTCTGCCTCGACGGTTGATATCGTGACTGCCCCACATTAGATTGTGACCATTGAAATCACCAAGTAAAATGAAAGGAGTTGGCAGCTGTTCAACCAATGAATCCAATTCATCGTCATTGACTCTGACATCTGGTGGCAAGTATATGGAACAAACTGTGACAGTAACACCCATAGATATTCTGACTGCCACAGCTTGCAGCTCTGTTGTTATTTGTACCGGAAAAGACGAAATGCGGTTTGAAACCAGTACAGTTACACCTCCACTGGCGCGGGTGTGGCTGTCGTCATCTTTTCGGTAAAGATCGAATCCTTTTAAAGAAATTCTTTCTCCAGGTTTTAGATGTGTTTCCTGGAGTGCCACGCAGAGAGATGAGGTAGAGTATGTCAGGTGTTTAACGTCAGAGAAGTTGTTGCGGAAACCACGACAGTTCCATTGGATTATTTTATAATCCATTATGTGTTTGAGGTAGCATTCTTTGCGAGGGTATCCCTCTTTAATTTAACAGGGGGTCTCTCTTTTGGAGGTGACTTTGGTTTTGTAACCTCCGAATTAGTCTCTTCATCAGAAAAGTCAGAGAACTCACTCATAGACTGAGTCTCCGACTTTTTAGCTGATTTAGAGAGGGCAACTTTTACTTTTTGCTTGTTAAGTGGGTTTTTATTGGCCTTTTTTGAACCCACATTTCTTGTTATTACCCCTGTTTTAGGTAGGGGTGTCTTGGTCTTCTTGCTCTCCTTTTCTGGTGTTTGGGTAGATGGCAGTATTAAACATTTCGCATGGCGGGTAAAGGATTCACTTGGAGAGACAGAGATATCTGTTTGAACCGCACAAGTGTTTGTGGATTTCAAGACAGCAGCATAGGTCTTCTGCTTCAGTGGTGCACTAGAAGTGACCATGCGGCGAGCCTCTGGGTATGGTAGGTTGTTAACTGTTTTCACTCGCTGGATCTCTTTCTCTCTCTGCCATGCAGGGCATTTTCGGGAGTAGGCAGGATGCGCATCCTTGCAGTTTACACAGCATGGGGTAGTTTTACATTCGGTACTCTCGTGACCTTCAGTCCCACACTGTGCACATACGCTTTTCCCGCGACAGGATGTTTGTGAGTGTCCAAACCGCTGGCATTTGAAACAACGCAGCGGGTTTGGGATATATGGACGAACTGAGCAACGTAGGTATCCTGCTGTAATGAAGGATGGCAATGTTGGCTTGTTGAAAGTAAGTATCAAGTGTTTGGTTGGTATCAACTTGCCATCTCTACGAATGGAAATGCGCCGAACAGCAACGACACCTTGATCTGAAAGACCGATCTGAATGTCTGATTCATCTTCAGACATCAGATCAATTTCAGATATCACACCACGTGATGAGTTTAGGCTTCCGTGTGGTGTGACAGTGACTTCCATTTCTCCCAGAGTCTTTGTTTGCAAAAGTTTTGCCGATTGTTGTGGGGAAGCTGTTTCCACCAGTAAATCTCCCGATCTTAATTTTTGTATTTTTTTCAATTGTCCAATAGTTGATTCAAACAATTTTTGAATCAAGAATGGAGATGCTTTAGATAGAGGTTTTTCTCCAGTCGCATGCACTATTAAGTAAGCAGGGTGGCTGGAGGTCTGGTCTTTGGTCACTTGTTTTGTGATTTTATGATCCATATTTAAAAATATATATTCAGCTCCTAGTGACCCCACCCACCATGGGGCCCAACAAGGGGATGCCGTCACATGAGAGGATCCCATAGACCGTCACACCAGGGTTTCCCAGGAGCTATACCCTCACAATGCAGTCAAGTAGAGCACATCTTGTCTGACATGTCCGCCCAATCTGCATCGATCAGTTGACTCCAAGCCGAGGTCAACAATGACTCAACGACCAGCCGATTGACTCAAACGGAGCCTGATTTGAGCCTCCCGTTTATCCGAAGCAGGGGCCAAAGCAGTGTGTTGGGGACGTTATGTTGCCCCTCAACTACCAGGATCCCCCTTTCCGGCATACGGGACACCACGCACGGCAAACACGTGGGTGGGCGTTCAGATCCCAGGGATGGTAAAGAAGAGATACTAAACCATCTCTGGGAGGTCCCCTCACCACGGACAGGAACCCACATCGAGGGGATTATCTATAACTACATTTCCAAATTAACACTTATTTTAAAATTTCTAAGGGAAAAGTTATTCCGTTTTATCATCGATGCAAAGAAAGTGATAGAATTAATGGATAGTTTTCAAGAAAATTGACGTAGCTCTGATCTTACCTATCCTGAAATCAATAATTTAGCCTATGATTTCTTGTGTGTAAAGTTCTCAGCATAAACAGAAACGTTTAACACTTTACAGTTTACAACTTGGTACTTGCTGATTTCAATCCTTATATCCATAAGTTATTTTTTTCCACCATAGAAAACATAAAATAAAAGTCAGCCAGCAATTGTAATAAACGTTGTTGTTGTATTTGCACTACACAACAACAAAATGTCACAAACTGCTGGAAATTTATATATTCGAGATTAGTTTTGAAAATGCTGCATTAAAAAATAATTACACTAAGTTTTATGTATCGCAGATATATGGAAGTAAATGGCAATTATGTTATTATTATTACCATTTACTTGTGTCGAATTTGGGTTATTATACGTGATACGATGTTTACGTTAAACTTATTTTCTCATCGCATCGGCTTAAATGGGTAGTGGCAATAATTGCATCATGAAGACAAATGTTTGAAAAAGCAACCAGAAACGTGTTTACAGTTTCTGTATCAAAATGAATATATTTACATCTGATTCATTATAACAAAGTAGGTCATAAATACACTTAGAATGGTCATAATCAAACTTTTGTTGATAGAAAACATTTCATAAGCCGTAAATTGAGGCAACTCTTTTAGACATTTGACTTGAAGAAAATATTCTGAAGAGCGAATTGTATTATTTTCAGCAGACAGAGAAACTGTGTACACAGCTTTACTTACTGCTTTTGCAGCTTTTAATAATCTGGAAGTTGATACACATAAATCAGCGAAATAGATAAAAGGAATTACTGAAAGCATAATGAAATTATTTATCACACTAAATATCATGAACTTGGGAAAGATTACTGAAGAATGGAGGTTAACTATTGAAAATCCAACGGTGTACAAGCTCCATAGAAATAACATAGGTGAATAAATATCGTCTAGTTTATTTGAAATTTCCACAATCGATTTATAACGTTTGATTATAGATAATAATCGTGAATAAATATTTTTCCCAGTTTCTACATCCTTTACCAAAGCGTCGAAAGCACTTTCTAATTTCTCACAAATAGTGACGAAGTACAGAAATGAGAATATCATCGGCATTATAAACAAAATATATCTAGATCCGGCATCCATAATGGTTATGAAAATGTCTGCTGGTTTTCTAATTTTATAGCCAAAACATAAAATCGTTGTTTGTTCTCGAGTAGCTGTTATAACTGACAAAATGCAGTAAGTAATTAAGCATAACCAAGGGAATGCCACTTTAATTTTTAGACTTCTTCGATTTACTCGACTACCTTCATGAACGTTTTCGACAGAATTTAGTGTAGTGATCAGTTCTACCACTTTACTTTTCTTGGCAAGAAAGTACACTTTCGATATCAAACAGCTTATTATCTGATATTCCAGAAATACAATTGTTAACAGTATTATTACAAGCGATGCTTCTCTCAGTAGTATATAAACGTAATAAGTTATATAAATCTGACAAACAATAGTTGCAGTAATCATAATTATATCGAATAAAGTTGTTTTGCTAGACTTACAATTTAAACCAGTGTATTTCATTGAGTTTAGTAACAGTTCCCAGGAATCTTGATATCCTTCATCACTACACACTTGAGAGGATTTGGGGTGAACGGTGATTTTGCAGATTTTATTCATTTTAATTTATTAAACACGCAAACGTCACGGTTATATATGTAATAGTGTAGAGATTTTCGTTATGTCGGAGTCTTAGAAATGTAGCATGTACTGTACATTAATAGCCATAAAAATTTTCAACGTTCCTAATTAAATATGTAAAACGCTGTTTATCAAGCCCTCACTCAGTGAAACACGCAAAATTATTTATTTCATTGATTATTACAGAACGAAAAGAAAATTTAAAAGAGTATTTTCATTATTGAAATAAATTTTTTAAATAATTGTTTTCGGAAACATGAAAAGCATTTGTGATTGAAGAAGCATGCATGCAATTTAATAAAATCAATAAAAGTTAATTAACTTTTTGCATTTTAATTAAATTGCATTTTCTTGTTAAAACAGAAAAACAACTAAACTTTAATTAAAAGTTTAGTTGTTTATTTGTTTTAAATAAAATTTAAAAACTTTATTTAAAACAGATACAGTTTATCTGTTTTAAATAATCAGGTGGAAAGGCGTCATTCGAACCGCAAAAACCCAAGCGAAGCGGGAACCCTTCATTTTAGGGTATGTCAATAATGTACCAGTCAAATTTATCGTTAATCCTAACGTAAACGAGACGCTGTTGTCTAAGGAAGTAGCCAATAGACTTATGACTAAAGCTCCAGTCCACTTCGGATCAAAAGGGAAGACAAAAGGGTTGAACGGAAAGGTAATTCAAACCATTGGTCTGGTAGTACCTACTTTCCAATTAAGGGGACACAAGTTTTCCATACCATGTAAGATTGTAAAACCCGAAATAGCATTACTATGTGAGGGGGTAATCGGAAAGGACCTCCTCAAGGAGGAAAATTTGACGATCGACAGGGACAACGAACGAATTCTTTTGCCCAACGGAAAGGTAGTCCACTTTTGTTCGTGGAAAAACTCCAAGAAGACAAGAGGTAGAACAAATTTGACCAACCGAGCAGACGAAACATCGGTACTCCGCTTCATGCAATCAGCCCCTCGAAGCGGCCAGCAACAGTTAGATCCCGCTCAAGTTACGGAAGCGAAAGTCAAGGAGCCGAATCGGATCCGAATAATACGTGCAACACCTCCTCCAGTGAATAGAAGGTATGACCAAGGAAAGATAACTAAATCCGAAACCCGACGAATCAACATCAAGACCAGAGAAGTTGGGTCAGAAGATCTACAGAGCAACAATACCAGATCAGAACCAGAAACTTCTCCAGAGACAGAATTTCGACCAAGTTTAGAAAAATTTATGCAAGTGCTTCGACTTTTAATGATTTACTTTGGTCTCCTCAGCGGACGAAGCCAGTCTGTGGAAGACAACACAGCACGAACAGTAAAAATAACCGAAAGGAACACACAACGACGACAAAGTTATATCCCACTTCCGATCCATCCTGCGACACCAATGCCGCAAGCTAAGCACCATTCCTTTGGGACTTGCCGCAAATCCAAAATTTGGGCAACGAAATTAGGAAAGCACATGCTCTAGCATAGGCTTAGCTTCAGGATATTATCAACTTTTTATTTGTAAGAGAGAATTCATTATAACCAATTTTGTAACTTAGTTCTTTATTATTGTGTGATTATTCTGTGACTGGAAACTCATGTGGAAGGGAAGCTACACAAGGCAAGTCAACACTGCAAGTCCAGTATCCAACCTTGGGCAATTCGGCAGGAACCAGCCGTAGCGAGTTATCACCGACGTTAGGACAAGGTCAACGTCCAGGTGATTGACGTTGGACATCCGAGGGATTGACATAGCAACCATCAACTCACAACAGACACCTCTGTCGCTAAGAACTGTGACAGTAGATCAATGAACGTTTCCAGGACACTCTGAGACGTGCTATCGGAAAGGTATGGATTTCGATGTTACGCGTTGAGTTGATGAGATCGTCACGTGATATGTTGTCAATCCAGATTTTACCAATGTCATTGGGAATTCTTTTGTATTCTAGTCGTAAGAATAGAATACCCCTGTCGGTCTGGAGAGAGTGTAAAGCCAAATGTTAAAATTATACTGTCCAAAGAGACGTATAATTTTAAAGAAAACCGAGAGTGATGTGAGCCCGCAGAAAGATCCGATCCGATCAGAAAGAGAAACCAAAAATCCAAAGCATCGCGATCAGATAAGAAAGAGAAAACAAAAGTCACAGTCATCACGAATCAGCCAATTAGTCATCGAACATTTAATAATAGACTGGCTCAACGATTGTATAAAAACCTGATCGACTCGGGAAAGAGGGCGATCATCCAGGAAGGTCTGAATCCAGTGTCTCCAGTCCCGGACATAAGACTGATTGCAGCTTCCATAGTCCAGGAGGTCTTCGCCTACCGTCATCGGACCACCTATCAAGGTATATCGACTTTGTAAACTCTCTCCCACTAGAATTTATTGGTTAGAGCACGATTAGCGATAGGGATATTTTATCCGCATTTTAGCAGTAATTATCTGTATACCTTTATTTTATGTGTATTTTATTGTATGTGCGCTTTTGTTAGTTAATAAACCTTTATTGTTTTTGTCAAACCTGTCTCCTGTCAAAGTAAGGACGCCTGTCGACTTACTGACGCATCTCCCCACTCACTTTTTGCCCTCCTAGCCATCCAACGACAACGAGGTCGGGTTTTACCAACCTGTGCAGCGTAAGTGGTCAGCGAGGTTTTCCCCCTGACCTTCTGCTTATCTCACAATAGCCATAAAAATTTTCAACGTTCCTAATTAAATATGTAAAACGCTGTTTATGTAAAACGCTGTTCATCAAGCCCTCAGTTAGTGAAACACGCAAAATTATTTATTTCATTGATTATTACAGAACGAAAAGAAAATTTAAAAGACTATTTTCATTATTGAAATAAATTTTTTAAATAATTGTTTTCGAAAACATGAAAAGCATTTGTGATTGAAGAAGCATGCATGCAATTTAATAAAATCAATAAAAGTTAATTAACTTTTTGCATTTTAATTAAATTGCATTTTCTTGTTAAAACAGAAAAACAATTAAACTTTAATTAAAAGATTAGTTGTTTATTTGTTTTAAATAAAATTTAAAAACTTTATTTAAAACAGATAAACTGTATCTATCTGAAGTAAAACTTAATTACAAGAAACGTTGCCGGCGTTATTACATTTAATAAATATAAAAAATATAAATACGACGTTACAAAGTTGAGACTTTGTCTTTTGTCTTTCCTTCCGCCATTCACAACCATCAGCAGTCCTTAAGGCTTCACAGTCCCTCGGAGACGACCTTTCTTTTGAGGCTACTGCCTCCGTAAAAGAATGCAAAACAGGCAAAGCGTCCTCTGGTGGCGATAACACCAGAGGACGCTTTGCCTGTTTTGCATTCTTTTACGGAGGCAGTAGCCTCAAACGAAAGGTTGTCTCCGAGGGACTGTGAAGCCTTAAGGACTGCTGATGGTTGTGAACGGCGGAAGGAAAGACAAAAGACAAAGTCTCAACTTTGTAACGTCGTATTTATATTTTTTATATTTATTAAATGTATCTATCTGTTTTAAAAGACAGAAGATTAAATACTTCGAGAAAACAGAAATTTAAAATATATTCATGAAAAACATGTTACGCACAATCAGCTAAAATTACAAAAGCGAAACATCTGTAAATATTAAAGAAGCAAACTTGACTACGTATAAAAGTGAATATCCGTGTGTAAAGCAGAAATGTGTCATTAGCACATATAAATAGTAACTAGCAGATGAGCCCGGACAAAAAGTAACAATAGCGAAGATTAAGATTATTGGATTATAGCCGATCTTGCCCGTTTTCACCGAGTCCAAGAATTATTGATAGACCCCCTTTCCGAGACTAATTAGAGAATTTTTAAGTATCTGCTTACCACACCGGGATAACGATAAGCAAGACTCGCTGCAACCACTAACCGTGCGTAGTACCACTAAGTGATAAATAATAAACGTTTTCGTAACTCTTCTGGGTTCTTCAGGTTTACTAAATTCGAAAAATAAGCTGAATCTTCCAGAATCATTCATAACTCGAACATAAAATCTAACCCAGAAAGAAACGAAACCCCCCGAACATTTGTTTTTTTTATTCGCGATTCTGATATATTTCGGAGACGATTCACGGCCAATACGCTGTATTCAGGGTGTGACCAACACGAATGCCCAATTAAGCAAGTAGAACAGGGTGTGGCTAACACGTTTTAACAAATAATGTTTAAGGAAAAGGAAATTTCCCAATGTTTTATTGGATAATAACAAACTAATATACTTCGTGTTTTGTCTCTGAACTTGCAAAACGTAATCAGTAAATAATAAAGTGGTGAGTTTGCGAAAAGGGGAAGGGAAATCAAAAGTGTTGAGGAGAGAAACGTAGATGTGGAAAAATGTATAGCTTTTGATTATTGAAATAAATATTCATTAGAAATTTTAAAACGTGTATATTTATTTTGTTTTAATATGTCGAAAATGGTTCCTGAATGGCATCTTTCCCGGACAAACAACTTTACAGAGGCAACTTTACGCCTGTAATGATGGCTTTCCTGTAGAAATTCTATGTGATGCGTGGGAAGCTGCCATTCGTAGATTATGTCACATTAGCTTTAAAAAATAATTAAAAACATTAAACATGACAAAACATAAAAGGAAAAAAATTTAATGATATAAAAATAGTTTTACATAATTACAGAATGAAAAAATGACATATGAAGGGTGCAATGCCATAATGTTGTAAATGCCAAAAAACAAACTTTTCAGGAGAGAGAAAAACACTTTTTCTAATGAACAAACTTTAATCAAATGCTATAAAAATTATTTTAACAATTTACACTTTGGAATAAAACATTGGGATTAATTTCAAACACCTAAGTATGATGGTAAGGAAACAAAAAAGTTTAAAAACAGGGTTAGAGCCATAACGTTGTAAATGCCAAAATTGTGCAACTGCATAAAGTTGTAAATGCCAAAAACAATTGCAATCATAAAATTAATATTTCTACAGCTGAAAAACAGTTTTGAATACCAAAACTTACATTTAAATTATTAAACACAATTTACAAATTCAATATCAATTTTAACATTAAAAACTGGCAATAATCTATTAGTGACTGCTTCCTGGCTTCAACAATGTCAGGCCCACAGTTTTGGTACATAAAGTGGGCTGTAATCTTTATGAATTGTAATATAATTATGATAAATAAAAGAAAATATAAACAATAAGGTATTACTTTAGTGTAATAAAAGTTAAAATGTATTTAAAAACTTCAAATTTGAAAGATTAATGGAAGTCCAAATATCATTTTGAAATATCAAATAATAAGGGGATACAGGTTAACTCAGTGGTTTCCAACCTTTTTGTACCTGCGTCCCCCTTTAAAAAAATTGTTGCGCCCCCTTAATTTTTCTAACAATCTAATTTCATAAATACTCAAAGCGCGCTCGGCTCCAAACGCGAATGCGAGATGTTCTCGTTCCAGCAAGAGTATGGATGAATGTTTTAGCATTTGTACCCGAAAAATTCGCGGCGAGGATTGTGGATTACGTATACCTATTTTGCTGATTCATTTTTTTGACACCTATTCGACTTTTTTGGTTTGTATTCGAAAACGGTATTTTGGAAACAGCTGCATGCCCTCCTTGCAACAGTCTCGCGCCTCCCTAGGGGGGCGCGTCCCACAGGTTGGAAACCACTGGGTTAACTATTAATAAACTGGGATTCAGTTATTTGGTTCTGCGTAAAAAACTCACTTTGTTACAAATTGGAATAACAAAATGATGTAAATGTAAACCGTAACATTTTACGCGCCAAAAGTCACGTGGCTTGCACTTTGGCACTTAAAACTAAGTGGCTATATTAAGATGAATTTATTAAGATGAATATATTAAGATGAAGATCTTAAGTGGCTATATTTTGAAGATGAATTTATGTGCAAGCCGTTATGGCTTGCACATAAATTCATCTTCAAAATATAGCCACTTAGAGTGCCACTATCGCCACAATATTTTTTTGTAGGAAAAAACATTGCATTTAAAATTTATTTCTTCAATAAAACGTATTTTAAGAAAAATGGCATTTACAACCTTATGGCATTGCACGCTTCATATAATGTGATACGTGCATATTTACAAAATATAAAAGGTCAATTCGAATCTAATATGAATATAAATACAATGTAATAAAACAAATTGAAAACAATAAGATCTGTTTATAAAATTGCAATATATTGTGTTTATATATATATATATATATATATATATTATATATATATATATATATAATGACGAAGAGATATGATAACATTTTTACAAACATGAACTCTGTATAATCAATAAATATTTTATTAAACAACGAAATGTGCATTGCAATTTTAATTCGTAACTTTATACAAGTGTATTATAAAACGCGCGGATTTAAAACATGATAAAAACAATTTTATTAACGAATCAGAAATAAATTATAAGGTATTAAAAGTAAACAGTTCTGATAAAATGATTGTTAAATAGCAAGGAAAACATTCTGTTCAATACAATCAAACAGTAACCTTGACATCTGACGCATTTCCAACAGGGAAGTTTTTGTTTATAGAGTAATATGACACTTCGCGCCTTGTTGTCATTAAGGGTGGGGATTGGGGGCAGCTCACATGCCACCCTGTTGTGAATGAGATAAACTTTTACTGACATTGACACACGATCTACACTCTCCGATTATTAAAATAACAAGTAGGGAGCAGTTGCTTAAACAGTAATAAAACACTTGGCGGTTTATCATAGAAATGAATTGACTTCTCCCACTCTACTCAGATTACCGCAAAAGCAATAAACACTTAAAACTGGACATTGACACATGATCTATTCCTCTCCGATTACAAAGAAACCGACGACAATCGGTGAAAGTTGAGATAGTCTATTGGCAAGTGAAACCCTGATCTGTTTATTTTAAAGCTGTACGTCTCTACTTACAGGGAAATAAAACGTAAATAAAATGTTATAAAGAAAGAAAGGTATAAAAATAACAGATAAAATCATTATTTTTGATAATCAGTGGCAGAAATTTACAATTAAAAAAAAACAAACGACCAAGGCCACGATCCTGGTGCTAGGCAAGCGATGATCGATTAGTAATGACAACCTACAGCACGCTTTACTCCACGATTAGTCTTTCCGGCTCGATTTCCTTACCCCTGTTACGGCGTAAATCGAATCAGTCCACCTGAAACGCCTTTGCTAACAGGTAGAACGTCATGGCGTATCAAGTAATCAATTTCCGGAGCTGCGCTATCGATCGACTGATAGACAAGAATTTTGGTCGGGACTGGAGTATAATCACCACCTAAACCCTCTATGGTGAATTGCCTTCTTCAATTATACCCTCAGCCGTAAATCTCTTAATTTCTGCATCAATGAAATCCTCATCTGGTTTAGAGCGATAGGCCTTGTTTCTTTAGACAAATGTTTGAAGAGATGGGCCGGTGGCACGTTTGCGAACACTGCAGAACAGATCAACAATGATTTATGAGCACCACCAAATTTGAAGTATACAGTATGCAAAACTAGGAAATCGTGCCCTAATATTACATCATCACATAGACCAGATAAAACTGATAGCGAAACCTTTGGATACGTAAAGTCCTTTAAGTTAAAAACTATGCATCGACCCCTCATAGTCGAACTTAAAGCAGTCGTAGCCATAGAAACTTGAGCAGAATGTGGAATAATTCGGAGGCGATGACACAATGCAAAAGTATAATCTATGAAACTTTTGGAACTGCCAGTATCCACCAGGGCCCGAGCTAAGATGTTTAGCTGTATATTAACCGTAACTCTAGACAAATCGCTGTGAGCAACAGTTGCCAAGGTTACAGCAGTTGTAGTTGGCTTTTGCTCCCTTTGCTTTTACAAACTCTAGAAAAGTGTCCCCTTTTTTAGCATTTGTTGCAATCTTCGTTTCTAGCAGGGCATCTGTTGTGAAGATTCTTCATGTAGCCACAATGAGGACACCTACGTTCAGTAGCAGCCAGCACATGTGAGAGTAAAGCATTAACTTCGGTATTATTTAAATTCTCTTCCACCAACTCCTTTTCATTGGAGATATGGATAGCGCTTACTGTACTAGTATTAGAGACAAAACTTTCAGACTTAACACAAGCAGATTCTAAAGCACGGGCTTGCGATAAGGCATCTACGAGTTTTAAAGTATGGCTTTCCAAAAGGCGCTGTCGTATATGAGGCAATAACAATCTTGCAATAAAAGCGTCACGTACATACTCACTTTTATACTCAAACAAAGTAATTAATATAAAAGGTTTAATATGGGTTATACATATGTAAAATTCAAATTGCTATATCTACTATATTTGGTACATTATGATTAATATTGATAATTATAAAGCGAAGGGGTATAATAAGTATTATAGAGATACAAAGGCCCTAAACAGGGAGTGTCCGTTATTGCGATGGAGTTTCCGTATTCTTCCTCTTCCCCTTCTTCCCTTTTATGATTTTTTTTGTTTTTATTGTTGGGAGCGCCAACTTCTGGCTCTCCCCGCCACCAGGAACATTTCTTCTCTTTCTCGTAAAGCCTGTCTTTCCCGATCTTGACACTGGATGATATTTCTCATTTGCTCCAATATCGCTTGGCCTCTTCCCACCCCCTGTCGGGGCCGAGGAGGAAAAGTGTCGTGGATTCCCGTCTGCGGCAATCGGGCTCCTCCCGCCTGCGGGGATCCGTTTCTCTTTGGGATGCAATTTGCCTTACTTATGGCAGCAGACACCGCCTTTTCAACTTCCCTCCGCAGATCGGGATCTATTTCGGCCCGTTGCGGCAAGAGGATAATTTCTGGATTTTCCGGTCGGGGGGTTTTGAGTCGCCGCCAAAGGGCGCCTCTCACTGTGTCGGGGTTCACTGTAAATTTGTTCTCTGGCCATACTGAGTGGCCCGTTGCTCCATCGACGCTGCCTTTGTTTGCATTCCAGGCTGTATCCGTCATGATTCTCTTTTCTGTTAAATATAAAAGGAAAAAATGGTTAAATGATGAAAGCGCGTTTAGCTTTAATATGCCGGCTGGTCCCCTCTTTTTCTACGGAAGAGCGATTTTCGTTCTCGATCTTTCCCGAATATGTATGCATATGTGTATCGTTATAAGCCGAGGAGGGGAACCTCATTTGATGCCAAACAGGGGCCCTTTCAGTCCTCACTATCCGGTTCCGGTTCCTCGACAGTCCCTCGATTTCTTACGGGGAAGATAGTCACCAGCACATTTAGAACGCGACTCTCGAGCATCCGCTCTAACATTTTTATGCTTAAGGTCATGCAATCTGTCATTCGTATGACGAACTTTAAGTCTCCGGTCACGGTCCTGGGAATAGATTCCCATTGCAATGTCTTGCCTCTTCCGCGAACTTCAATTCTTACTCGGAAGCGCCCTGATTCTCTGCAGCTTTCTACATTTTGAGCTATGATGTAAAAGGGGGAGTTCTCGTCGATTGTTTCTGTCTTAATGATTTGGATAATGAAATCCTTTTGGTGACAATGGAGACAGGATATCCAGGTGAGCGGTATGGACGCATCTAATCCTACGATGGACATCGGTACTGAGTTATGGTTCAGATGATGTATGTAAGAGTGGTGCTCGGTTAGGTGCGGTATTACTTGTTGGTATACTTCTTCCCAGGTGCAAGCATCATCCAAGGAGGGGCAAGAACACGTCCGGAAGGGGCAGTATTGCTCGTGCACTCTTCTGTCCTTGAGAGGTCTTCTCTCCGGACACCCGTTGTCTTTATAGGCACACGGCAGAGCTATGATTTCGCCTAACTTTTCCAGGGTCAGATTTCTAATATTTCTCAATTCTCTGCGGCAGACAGGGCATTGTCAGACATGTGTTTTGCATCGGGCACTGACTGTGTGGCCCGACAGACATTGGAAGGTAGGGGGTGCCATGTGTTCATAGCAGACAGGACACTCGAACAAGGCCACCAGGGCAGGATCCGGAAGGGGGTCTCAGGGTGATGCCTGTTCAGGGATAGCCACTGCTCGGTCTTCCTCCATTTTTTTCGTTTCTATACAAAAGGAAAAGAAAAACTGATTGAGTCTTGGTTTTCTATCTAACGGCTTAATACAAAATTTTATTGCGACACGAGGTCTAATTTTTCTCGTGCTGTTTTTTTTTATATAACCATCTCATTTGTGTCGGAATCGTTTCCAAGCCGACTGGAAGTGTTACGGCTTCTTCTCGTTTCGGTTCGGTTAATTTCTCTCGCTTGTCCTCTCTTTCCTTAGGAATGTTAGGAAGTGGTTTCGTTTTCATGGTCCTCCGTAACCGTTCCGTCATTTCCAAGATGACTGGTTCTATTCGTTCTTCCCTTTGGAAGGACGGATAAGGACTCGTTGATCTTTGTCTTTCCACACAGTGTGGCCGCTTGTGGCATTTTCAAACCATCAGAAGGATCGCCATAATAACAGCGGGGACCACAAGACTTAGATTCCACATTGAGAATGGTTGTTCTGACACACCTGGTGTCGACGAAGGGATATCCGTTTTTACTGATTTGATCTCTTGATCTATTTCTTGTAGTCTTCGTTTTGATAATTCCGGGCACCACTCCTGTCTTTGTGGTTGGAGGACATTTGGGGTGATGTTTCCTTCGATGTATTCCCGCAAAATTTTTATTTCCGTATGATTTAGAACGTCCGATTCCGCGGGTATCATGTAATGATTCGGAGTGCAATTCTAAAGGAGGTTCTCGATTGGAAGTGTGCTGTGAGTCGCATGCCAGGCACATGGCCGGTGCAAGTCATCGGCAGTCTAAATATTCCCGTGTTGTTCAGTTTAATCATCTTGACTGGTGAGCGTTGCTGATCTCTCTCCAGATTTCACTCGATAACCAAATTTAAAGGTGGTGGGGTGGAGTATATCCAAGTCATTTGGCGTCTTCGGGAAGAATTAAACAAATTCTTATAAAAACCTATAGTAAATCGATAGTCGGTTAACGAACAATTCGAATAGCGAACAAAGTCTTTGAAAAGAATTATGTTCGTTAACCGATCACCCACTGCATTTAATATTAAGATTTAATATTTTAATATTAAGATTCTAAAAGCAAATATTGAAAACTTATTGAACTTTTAATCTGTTCAATTTTGCAACGTAACGAATTTTATATTTATATTTACTTTTACTGAAATTTTCGACAGAGTTTATAATGTTTATTATTATTATTATTTCAGATGTGCAGCTTTTTCTTGACTCAAATACTCGTCGTCTTACAATTATACCAATAAAATGTGAAGGTAAACTTATGTTACAATTTCGAAACATTAAATTAACTTTATTTTATATACAACAAGTGATTGAAAATTATACAAAATTTAGGTGTTCGTTAACTTTTTATAATCAATGTATTTTTGTTTTGAAAAAATCACAGAAACAACAAAAATTACTGGGGGTGTTTAATTGATTTGTAGAACTATTTCGTGCATTAGAGACACATCATTTAGATTTCTTGGGATGTGACTCATAATTAGTCGTTATTTCGTCTATCCAAATGTCAAAACGACTATTTAATAGAATACCGACGAGGTTCTCTAAAAGATCAATGTTGGTAAAATTAGTAATTAAATACACAGAGAGTAGCATAAACATATTTAATATATAAAAGTATTTTATATAAACAGTAAAAGTTGGTGTAACCACGATAACAAGTCATTCTAAAAAAAAACATGTAAATAAAGTAAGTTTCTACGAGTCAATCTGTAAGTCCAAGGCCAATAGTCATAGCCAGAATTTCATGAAACGTTGGCATAGCAATTAATTAATGGCTTATTCTGACCTTATATTTGTACCTTTAAATCCAATAGAAATCAAATATACTGTTGAAAACGAATGATTCTTTGTTTCTCTTTTTCCTCATAATCTAGAAAATAAAGGTGCGAGCAGCTTCGTTCCGACTACACGCTGATACAGCGTTACTTAAAATATTTTTAAATATTTGTCCAAATACCAGTTTATTTTTTTACTTTTTCTCTTTCAAGTTTTAATACATTATTGGCTAAAACGCAGTTGGTCTGCAAAATTTCCGAGGCAGTTGACGTGTCAGTCTACCATTTCGGTGAGCGGAATTTAAATCGTGGCTGTTACAAAAAAAAAAAAAAAATTAAATAACAGAAAAAGTTTAGAGCGTAGTCTTCCCGAGTACTTCGGGTTCAACTCCTGCCCATCAGCCGCCCCATTCTAAACTTAGCCATACTGAAACATGGCTTTCTAGATTTTAACGGACGAAAAGAGTAAAATAGAAATACCATTGTGAGTCTGATCTGGTGTTCCTGTAAGTTCGCCGACCTTTAGGGGGGGAATCGTTAATCCCGCGACAGGATGGTCTAGGGTCGTTCGCGTGTGGGTGTGAGGGAGGATGACACAGACAATAAGTGTCTCACAAAGAAACCCGTTTATTTAAATATAAAACAACTCACACTATGCACAGATCGTTACAAAGGTAAACGTTCGAACGTTTTTGTGCCGATGTGTTTCCTATCGTCGCTCGATAGAAGGCCCCGGGGCAGCGGCTGGTGCAGCAACTCGTCGGTTGGCGTCGGCGGACCTTTCGATGGACACCTTGGAACACCTCTTGTCTCCCTTGAAACCTCTCGGAAAAGTCTCTTGTCCTTCCAATTCGGCGATTACTTCAATCTCTCTTTTTCGTATTGTTCATGTTGATTGGCTCCACGTCCTTCCTTTCTCTCTTCTCGATTGGTCCCTCGCTTGTTTCCAAGCGAAAAACGACCCCTGTTCGAGTCACGAGAAAGAACCGCCTATACAAATCTACTTGACACCCTCCGTTTACTCAGGATGGAAAGAATTGATGGAACTTTGAAACTTGCGCTCATATTTTCCCTATTGTCGTCTAGTCTGAGAGATTTTTGAAATTCAATGCTTTGATATGAAGTTCCTTTTTATTGAAAACTTTTCCCTTTTTCGAATATTAATTGATCTAAATTTCGTATACGAGCGACTTGTCAAAGGTCCATCTATACTGGAGGACATTCGTCTACAATCATTACTCATTACAATTATTGCGTTTTATTTTACATTAGGCCTTTTTGTCTTTCGACATCTTTCTCCTTTTTTTTCATGCGTCGCGGTTTCAAATGACTAACGCGTCAAATCCGATCTTGGATCGGTTTTTGTCCCTTGTAACAATGGATGATTTTCTACATTCGTTTTAACAATCTTCTAATATAAATAATTAATGTTAACCCGTTTTTGGGACTTCACAGGGCTCCCCGCCATTTAAAAATGTGGCTTCGAGGCTAGCGACATTTTTCCTGGCGGCTCTAGAAGCTGTCAGTCCACGCTTCCGTCTTTCCGGAAATGACATAACGTCAACAATGGTCTACAGTTTTATTGTTCTTTCGCGTGTGTCTGGTCTCACGTCTCAGGCTTTTCGTTCACGCCTATTTGGTTTACATGTTGTTTGTTAAATAAAACGAATTGGGTTAAGTCAAAAAGATTTAATATCAAATATATCATATTATACGAAATAAAAAGAGTTTACAAACGTAAGTCTTTATGCAAATATAACAAAAAAGAATTTTCCTTTTTCCTTTTTTTTTGTTTGTTTTTTGGGGGGTGCCCTTCTAACAGGGAGACCCCTGATCTGTCTATTGGCGCGGCGGATGTCGGCTTCTCGCTCTTCCCGCCGCACGATACCGTTGTTCCTGCTCCTGCAGAATTCTTTGTGACCTTTCCCACAATTCTTGACCTCGTCCCCTCCCTCGGCGGGTTCGAGGTGGGAAAGCCCTCTGGGCCACCGAATCGGACGGTCTAGATTCCTCATGGTCTTGAACATCCGGTACGGGTAGTAACGAATCTCTCGATCCTTGAAGGCTCTGAGCCTTTTCCGTAGCGAAGTTTATGGCTTCTTCTATCTCTCGCTCCAGGTCTGTAGGAATGTCCATTTCCTGGGGCAGGACGAGCAGTTCTGGATATTTTAGGTCGGGGGATTCCAAGATTTTCTGAATGGCACGTCGAACAGGAGTAGGATCTACCATACGCCTTTCCTCTTCTGAACGTTGGAAGAGAGTAAGAACGCGGTCGAAATCTATTTCCTCGGGTTCCCACCATCCCGATGCCTCTGCCATGGCTGTCTGTGAACACAAAAGGAAAGGGGTTTAACGTCTGACAGTATATCCGAGTTCCTTTTCAACACTTGTGCTTTACACAAAAAATTTTTTTTCTTTTTTTTTTGAACGGAAAGGATACAACTTCGGCCTCGCCCTGTCTTAGGGGTTCATCGGGAATTTTCAAAAAGGGGGCGCCATTCTCCTTATTTTCCCCTTTTTATTCGACCTGTACCGCTTCTTCTGAGACTGCTTCGGGCGTTTCCACCGTCTGTCGGTTTCTTGTGGGTAAGATCGTTATGATTACAGTTAGGACTTGGTTCTCTAGCATACGTTCTAGCATTTGTATGCTCAAAGTCATACAATCTCTCATTCGCACCAAAAATTTCAGGTCTCCAGAGATACTCCTGGTTATGGATTCCCACGACATGTGTTTCCCTCGCCCTTTTATTTCAATTCTTCCTCGGAAATATCCTGACTCCCGACGACTTCCTACGTTCCGGATGATAATATGGAGGGGAGAGTTTTCGTCAACCTTTTCCGTTTTAATTATCTGAATGAGAAAATCTCTCTGATAACAACGTAGGCGGGCCACCCAAGTGAGAGGCCGGGTCTCTTCCAACCCCACGAGGGCCAACCTGACAGCGTCGTGGTTTAGATGTTTTATCCGGGGATGGTTTTCAGTTAGGTGTGGGACCACCTGTTGACAAACACCTTCCCACTGGCAAGAGTCGTCTAAAGAGGGACAAGCACACGTTCGGAACGGGCAAAAGTGTTCGTGGCTTTTTCTATCCTTTGAGAGACGAATTTCTGGACATCCGTTATCTCGATAAGCGCAGGGCAGAGCTATTATCTCTGAGAGTTTTTCTAAGGTTAAATTACGGTAGTTTTTCATTTCCCCTCTGCAGACAGGGCATTGTCTCACTCGCGCCTTGCAGCGAGAGCATACGGTATGCCCGGCTGGGCATTGGAAGGTAGGTGGAGACATGTAGCTGTAACAAACGGGGCACTCCAATAAGGCTAATAAGGCTGGGTCTGGACCTGGATTTCTGGATGAGTCTTGCCCTTGCCGGAGAACTCCTAGGGACGTCGCCGCAAGTTGATTCTCTTCCATAATTATAAGTCTATATAAAAAGGAAAAAAATTCTGGTTGAGTCTAGATTCTCTAACCATAATATTAAAAGTCGCTACCGTCTTAGGAGGTACGACTTCTCCTCGCGGTTTTATAACCGTCTCATTTGAGGGGGAATCGTTTCGAACCCGATAGGAAATGTCACAGATGCTACCCGATCAGGTACGGTTTCGTCCTTTCGTTCGGACTCTATTGCTTTTGGAGTGTTTAAGGATGGCTCTGCTTTCATCGCCAACGGAATCAATTCGATCATTTCCGCGGGTCTTGTTTCCATTTTCTCTTCTCGTGGAAAAGATGGATACGTAATCATTGGTCTCTGGTTTTTCTGACAACCCGACCGCCTACGGCATTTCCACACCATCGAAAATACTATAACTAAAACAACGATGGGGATGATGAAAGTCAGGTTCCACACTGAGAATGTATAGTCGGGTACCTCCGGAGTTGGTGATAGGATCTCTGTTTTAACGGAGTTTATTTCTTGGCTTATATCTCGTAACATCCGTCCTGAAATTTCCAATGACCAATCGTGTTCATTGGTTCGGAGGATGCTCGGTGTAGCGTTTTCCTGGATGTAACCTCGCAAAATCTTCGTCTCTGTAAGATTGAGAACATCCGTTATTGCTGGAATTACATAATGGTCTTTAAGCGCTATCTTAAATGACGTCCGGGACTGGAAATGTGACGTCAGACGCACACCCGGCACGTGACCGACGCAAGTCATCGGCAATTGAAAGATTCCCGTGTTGTTCAGTTTAATCATTTTGACTGGTGGTTGTTGGATGTTGCCCATCTGACTACATTCGATAACCAAATTTAAAGGTGAGGGGGTAGAATATATCCAAGTTCCCTCGTCGTCGATGCGACGAAACATCGGTTTAGGATAAATAGAAACTTTTCTCTTACAGAGTCTGTTCACCGTCGGCTCGTCCGCCATGAACAATGCATATTCACAAGCTTGATATGGGAGTTTCCAAACTGCGACTTCCGGAGCGCAGATAGGTGTTAATCCGAACTTGCATTTTTGGAGGTCGTGAGCTTCTAACAGCATATAGAGTTGCCGATCTCTTGACAAGGCTATGTAAGGGTAATCGACTTGATAATGGGCAAAAGCCCTTGGAACGGGAAAATACGCGGGGAATTTTACGACTTCATATAGATCAAAGTATCCTTCCGGTGTAATCAACGGAAATTTCGCGAAAATTCTCAGCATTGACGGAAGTGCTATCGCCGTGGTGGTGATCCACTGGTAATACTTGAAGACATTATCCTCATTCAACGTTTCAATTAGCGAAATCCCTGCGGGTAAGTGCTTGTTTATGTCTTCGAGGGTTGTTAGCAACTGTGACCTCGGTAAGAAATAAGAGCTGAGTCGATCGTTCTCCAGCATCTCAACAGCTTGTCGTAAATTGGTAACGCCGATTCGAAATTCCATTACCGCATTTTCTGCGTAGCGAAGGGCCGTACTAACGACGAACGTGTAACTGAACATTTGGAGTTCCTTATCCAAATAATTCTGTCGACGAATCATCATGTCGATGTACTTCCGGTTGTCCTTGACCGCTTGAAGGGTTTGGTTCATAACGGTTATCTGGGATTCCAAGACGTGCACTATTTTTTGTTGGTTTCATGATATTTTACTTATCTGACCATTCATGGCTTCTACTTCTTGCGAAGTGGCCGTTCCAAAGAGAAATTTCAAGATTTTTCCGCCGACATCAATCAATCCTCTTTTCCTTCGGGGTGGTTTACTTATAGTCACCGTGGCCTTAAGTTCTTTATATTCCGCCTCGAATTCGGCGAGAGATTGTCGTAAACTTGTTAATTCTGCATCGGCTAAAGTCCACAGTGGTTGCATGGGGTCATCCTGTCTCTGTTTCCCTCTTCTAACAACAGGGGTTAAAGACGTTAGATGACGGTGTAGATCGTGGAGGTAGTTGTCGTATTCTTCGAACGATATTTCGATGACCATTGTCCATTGACTCGTGGTCATGAGAAAATTTCCCTGAGGTAGAAATATAATTCCTTTCGTCAATGCGGACACAATCGTCGAAACCTGGTTTACAATGCATGTTATCAACAAGCACAGATAAATATTTACTGGTTTCACTTTCATTATCTATTAAAAAAAGGTTCACATTACTAAAGTTCCGTTTTCGCGACAATTTGTCTAATTGCGTACGCGTATTGACATTGGACCTCTCTCCATCTGGACGATGATATCCTTTCTTTCATAAGAAAGAGAAGCTACCATTTACAACTGGTAAATAATCCGATTGGAGTGTTAGGTGGCAAGCGCGGGAGACTTTCATGCCGTAGCGTTTCGGAAACGTTCGCGTCTTGCACCATCGTCACTTTCGGCTGGACAATTCCCGATGATTTAGGGAGGACCCAGGGATAATCACTCACTGGTCCATGACTTCGGAGTGCGTAGTGGTGTGCAGGTTGCGACAGGGTCGGGGGCTGATCAGCCTCTGCTTCTCCGGTGGAGCTCGCGATATTTGTCTGTCTCTGCTGCAATGATTCGAAGATAATCTCATCCCAGGGGTCGACTGGTTCTATCTGTGGTTGGGCTACGATTTGGGGTGACAAATTTATGTCTTGCGCGTTTGTTTTGTCTTCTCTCGCCTCTGGTGGTGCAAATTCTAGCCTAGCGATCGCTGGTTTCAATCTGTTAGCATGTGTGTGCAATTTCTTTCCAGATTGGATGTGTTGTACTATGAAATCTACGGGACTCGTCTCTGCAATTATTCTGTATGGACCGTGCCACCTAGGGGCTAATTTCCGCTTTAAACCGGAGGGAACAGCTACTTCGTTCACGAAAACTCTATCTCCGATTGAAAATTTATAGGGTTTATTTTTGCGCTGATGATATGTGTTCCTATCATTCGCCGCTTTCTCCGCGTGCTCTTGAGCTAACTTGTGAGCTGAGGTCATCCTCGCTTGTAATTCGCTCGCATAATTTTCGCTTATATCATATCGGGGTCTATTGGGTTCTGTCACTGTGTCAAAAGGATAAGTCGGATCGCGTCCATATAAAAGGAAGAAGGGTGTTTCATTGGTGCTCGAGTGTACCGTTGTGTTGTACGCAAAGAGAGCATAGGGGATCATCTCATCCCAATTTCTCTGATCCGCGTCAACATAGTGCGTTAGAATGTCGATCAATGTTTTGTTCAATCGCTCGACCATTCCGTTACATTGGGGGTGATAAGCGGTAGTAAGAAGCCTTTCCACGCGTAGTAATTCGCAGACCTCCTTCATGACTTTAGAGACAAAATTTGATCCTCTATCTGTGAGCAATTGCTTTGGGACTGAATGTCTAAGAATAACTTGGGTGACGAACGCTTTCGCCACGGTTTTTGCGGTGATATCAGGCAAAGGGATGGCTTCTGCCCATCTAGAAAAATGATCAATGAAGACTAATAGATACTTGTTGCCGTTGTAAGTATTAGGAAGGGGACCCTGGATATCCAGCGCAGTGCGTTCGAAGAGTCTCGATACTCGAGGGAACGTCTGCAGCGGGGCTTGATGTCCGTGTTGGGGCCTTCTCCTCATTGCACATTCCTGGCAACTATCACAGTAATGGGTAATGTTTTTGTTCATCTCAGGCCAAAAGAATTGTGTCTGCAATTTTTTTTTCATTTTTTTCGCGCCTAAATGTCCCGCACTTGGGATATCATGAAATAATTTTAAAACATAGTCGATCATGATTTTGGGTATGACCAATCTATCCCATTTTTCGTTTCTCTCGGGATTTTCTTTCCTATGATAGAGCGTATCATCCGCGTCTAAATAATAATTCCTAATGTCTGAATTTGTTCCAAGGGAGAACGGGTCTCCCTTCAGTTGTTGTCTAATCTGTTCACAAAAGGGGTCCTTTAATTGCTGCTCTTTTATTTGTGCTTTACTGTATATCGGTTGTATTTCGTCTATTTTCGTTATGGGCAAGCGGCTCAGCGCGTCAGCATTCGTATGCGCTTGGCCTGGTTTGTGTATGATCTCAAACTGATATTCCTGGAGCGCTAGGTTCCAACGACTTAGTCTAGAACTTTCATCTCTAACATTAATGAGCCATTTAAGGGGTCTATGATCTGTGATAATTTTAAACTTTTTTCCATACAAATAGGGTCTAAAATGTTTGATTGACCAAATTACAGCTAGACATTCTTTCTCTGTGGTACTATAATTCCTCTCGGCTGGTTTGAGCAACCTGCTTGCGTAAGCCACCGGAAGTTCTCCACGCGCATCTTCCTGCGACAACACCGCACCTATCGCAGTGTTAGATGCATCGGTTGCCAATATGAAGGGGCTATCGAAGTCTGGTGATCGTAGTAATGGGGCTGATATTAATGTTTCTTTTAACCTTTCGAATACTGCTTCATGGTTCTCGGTCCAATGGAATTTCTCATCCTTCTTCAGTAAATCGGAAAGGGGTTTCGAAATCTTTGCATATTGAGAAATATGTCGCCTATAGTAACCTGTCAATCCTAAAAATGCTCTAACGTCCTTCTCACTTTGTGGTCGGGGAAAATTTTTAACGCACTCTATTTTCGTTGGGTCGGGTCGGATGCCTTCTTCCGACACTTCGTGTCCCAAGAATTTTATCTGTCGTTTCAAGAAACTGCATTTTTTGGGTTTAAGTTTTATCCCTGCACTTGCCAGACGTTGAAAGACCAATTCTAAGCGCTCTAAGTGCGATTTGACGTCAGAACTAAACACTAGGATGTCATCCATATAAACCAGACAGATTTTGTGTTTTAAGCCCGTTAGTATCAAATCTGCAAGACGTTGGAAGGTTGCAGCTGCATTGCAAAGTCCCATAGCCATGCGGTTAAACTGGTAATGCCCTGACGGGGTACTGAATCCTGTCTTTTCTTTTGAGTCTGGGTCTAATGGTAACTGCCAATATCCACTTAGGGTGTCCATCGTGGAAAAATATCTTGCCTTTCCTAGTAAACTTAATGACTCTTGAACAAGGGGCAAAGGATAAGGATCTATTTTTGTAATTTTATTCAATTGACGGTAATCTACAACCAATCTATAGCCTTGCGGCCTCTTAGCGACCAATAAGGCCGGTGCTGACCAAGGGGAGGTAGACGGTTCAACCACCCCACTTTTAATCATATTTTCTACTAAATCGTCCATTATTTCTCTTTGCGCGTAAGGGATTCTGTATGGGGCACGACAAATAGGAGGGTTATTCCCTGTCTCTATTTTATGTTCTATTAAATCACAATAGCCCAAGTCGAAATCATCTTTCGCAAACACGTGTTTATATTTGTATAGTAGGTCCAATAAAGGGGTTAGTTTGTCTTTTCCTATTTCGTTAAGGTTAAACAGATTTGCAAACTGAGCTCTAGTTAATTCATTTTCATTTGATCGCATCATTTCATTTCGCTCGGCCTCTTGCTGTGTTTCTTGTTCCGCTAAGACAAAAGTTCCTACTTTACTTCCCTTATTGATTTTTACAGGCCGCGTTTTTGTATTTAAAATTCTAACAGGTATTCTACCTTGCTTCCGGGTATTTACTAATGTACTCGCAACAAAAACTCCTTCTCTTTCAAAGGGTGTAGGTTCAACTACTCCTATCTGATTTGTCGCGTGTGGATGGACTTTTCCCTCTACAATAACCTCTGATCGCGGAGGAACGACGTAATCGTCTGTTAACGTCACTTCCTTTGGGATGTCCTCTCTCTGCTCTATGCTATTAACTGCTGTTTGTTTTTGTTTTTCCCGTCTTAAATTTCGCTTATTCTTTTGCACCCGTTTGTTTTTCTTTTTCATTTCCGCGTTTTTTCTAATTTTATTGTCTTTATTACTAGCTAAATTTTCATCATTTTCTGACGATGCTCGTGTCTTTGAGTTAGCCTGCTCGCTATTAACTTCAACGCTTTCCTTTGGTTTGGAACTGTCGTCGGTTTCTTTTATTTCGGTTAAACCCGAAAAGGTCACCGTGTCTCCTGACGGGAAACTAAGCTTCGCGTTCTTAACCGAGATTGTAACATCGTATTTTTCGAGAACATCTCTACCTAAGATTCCATCATTAGGCTTAGTAATCTCGGGGTTCACTACATAACAATCGTGGAAGAAGATCAAACGCCCGATTTGGAGCTTTAACCTGAACTTTCCGAATGTCTCGATAACATGCCCGGTAACGCTAATTAACTCTACTGCTCTACTTTCAGCGCGCGGTAATTGTGTTATATCGGGAAATAGGGCTCTAGAAATTAAAGTGACAGCTGCGCCTGTGTCTATGGTCAGCTGAAGCTCTCTACCTTCTACCTTGCAAACCATTGTACAAGGAGGCAATTCTGTACTCCTTGATTTATTGATTCCTACTAATTGGGTTGCATTCGGACCTACCGATGGTTGATTTGTTTCGAAATTTTGTTCTCTAAACGTAACCGACGTGACTCTGTCCGAGTCTCGCGTTTGCCTATTGTCTACGCATCTATTTTCCGATGCGGGCAGTGCTAAAAATCGAGGGATAGCCACGTTATTCGGCGCGCGCTCCATCTCGAAGCTGCTTCCGGACCAACCCAGACCATAACAAGGGGGGTAAAAGGGTAACGGAACACCTTGTCCATTGTTTTCGTATGCAAATTGTCTAAATTGTGTAGGGAAAAAGGGTGTCGGTTCGGACCGATTCATTCTAAAAGGGTTCGGCAGATTTCTAACGGGGTTTTGCCATTCGGGTGCTTCTCGACTCTCTCTCCACCTCCCGTGATATTGAGGAGAAACATTTCCTCCATACCACTCGAGGGGTGTTGGCGTGGACTCTCCGTGTCCTGCCCAACTAGGGTTCCTTGAGTGAAAGTTTACAAATCTACTCCCACCTCCTCGCCAAGGGGACATCAAACCTTGTCCCGAGTTCCGATTAGAAGGGAAGCTGTAGCAAGGATATCGCGCGCGGGGTTGTCCTTGCTGGGCAGCGGGCTGTGATCGCGGGGGAAATCGATATGCTTCGCGGCGCGGGAGGCTCGGGGGATAACGCGGATTTCTCGTTTCATTATTTGTCCTTTCAGTTCCTTGTGTCCGGTTAACGCGTGAGGGTTCCTCTCTTGGGGACTTATTTGTAGGCTTGGGCGCTGACGGTTGATCGAGTCTTTTTCCTAAGGTTTCTAATTGCGTCGACAGTTGCGCGATTTTTGCATCGAGAGCCGATTCTCTCCGCGAATTGACATCTTCTGTCTGTGCGTCGTGACTCTCTACTGCATCGTCTATGCTGGCGACTACATTTCGCGTTTTTCCCACTAGCTGATCTATTGTTTCCTCGCGAATTGCTACTCTCAGCGCTTCCGCAAAGGTCGGAGGGTCATGGGTCATCACCTTCCTCTTTAGTTTATCGGACAGTCCATGCAGGAATTGGACACGCAATTTTTCATCCAGTTCCTGTTGCTGACAGCGCTTGATAACTGCGTTTTCCTGTTCATTTGCGCCTGCATGCTCTATCATTGTTGTGCTGGCCAGACTTTGCAATCGGACCGCGAATTCTTGTACCCTTTCGTCTCTTCCCTGCGCGCACGCATGAAATTTCTGGACCCTAATCGAGTAAGGCTCTTGATCAAATCGAGTGATCATCGAGCGTTTGAACTGCCCGAAGTCGGTCACGCACTTCATACTGAGATCGTGCCACGCAAAATCTCGGGCTATGCCTGCGAGCTTGCATTTCGCAATACTCAAGCACTGTCTAGGCGTCCATCCTGCTAGACTCGCGATCTCTTCTAGCGTGTCGAAAAAGTCCGTGACACGTCCTGTTTCACCCGCGAAGGTCGGGATCATTCCTCCGAACGCGGAAAAGGAGGAAAGAGAACCGCTATTGCCACCGTCCCGAGGTCGCGTGGGGACACTTGCGTCTGCCTCCATTTTTCAACCCACTTTGGAAAAAAAATTTCTCTTGTCAGCGTAACTTACGGAAATTTTGGTGGGATTAAAATATCCCAAGCTTCTGACACCAGTGTAAGTTCGCCGACCTTTAGGGGGGGATCGTTAATCCCGCGACAGGATGGTCTAGGGTCGTTCGCGTGTGGGTGTGAGGGAGGATGACACAGACAATAAGTGTCTCACAAAGAAACCCGTTTATTTAAATATAAAACAACTCACACTATGCACAGATCGTTACAAAGGTAAACGTTCGAACGTTTTTGTGCCGATGTGTTTCCTATCGTCGCTCGATAGAAGGCCCCGGGGCAGCGGCTGGTGCAGCGACTCGTCGGTTGGCGTCGGCGGACCTTTCGATGGACACCTTGGAACACCTCTTGTCTCCCTTGAAACCTCTCGGAAAAGTCTCTTGTCCTTCCAATTCGGCGATTACTTCAATCTCTCTTTTTCGTATTGTTCATGTTGATTGGCTCCACGTCCTTCCTTTCTCTCTTCTCGATTGGTCCCTCGCTTGTTTCCAAGCGAAAAACGACCCCTGTTCGAGTCACGAGAAAGAACCGCCTATACAAATCTACTTGACACCCTCCGTTTACTCAGGATGGAAAGAATTGATGGAACTTTGAAACTTGCGCTCATATTTTCCCTATTGTCGTCTAGTCTGAGAGATTTTTGAAATTCAATGCTTTGATATGAAGTTCCTTTTTATTGAAAACTTTTCCCTTTTTCGAATATTAATTGATCTAAATTTCGTATACGAGCGACTTGTCAAAGGTCCATCTATACTGGAGGACATTCGTCTACAATCATTACTCATTACAATTATTGCGTTTTATTTTACATTAGGCCTTTTTGTCTTTCGACATCTTTCTCCTTTTTTTTCATGCGTCGCGGTTTCAAATGACTAACGCGTCAAATCCGATCTTGGATCGGTTTTTGTCCCTTGTAACAATGGATGATTTTCTACATTCGTTTTAACAATCTTCTAATATAAATAATTAATGTTAACCCGTTTTTGGGACTTCACATTCCCAGTGATGAGAATAAAATTTCACAATTATAAAAATCCGCCAACGAGCTGTTTACCTGTCCCGGCTACATTTGTTCGCGCCATCTACAATGATATCTTAGTAAAGAAATTTATATTTTTAATTATTATTAAATGGCAAAAATCTTAATTATGAGGCTAGGAATAAATTTTGTTGCTTGTTGCTTTTCTTGATAATTCAATGTGACCTAAGTCCGAAAATTTAATAATTTAGAAGGTCATTTTTTGACTGATCGTCGTATTTTCCATCTGTTACATACACGGTTTCCGTCTAGACCGAATAAACTATACAGAACGAAAATCGTCGCTCGGAATACATAAAAATTTATCAAAGAATTTTACCTATACAATCCATAGTTTGACAGAAAATGCAAAAGAAAAGTTTGACGTCACATCCGGTGCATGAAAAAATAAACTTTATTGAAAACATAAACATTGGAACTTGCATAAGACCTTATGTTTACGTAGAAAGATGCTCATAATGACCATCGCGTAGATCGAGGCATGTTCGTGTTCAACGTAGTATGAGTGACCATACACGATGCAGTATCGTGCTGTTCACAAAAGTGAACGCAGCATGTAAACCAGCAATTAAGATAGTCTGCGTTCAGCCATTTTACGCCGTGCACAAGTATGTCTCGATCTACGCAGTAGCCATTATGAGCATTTTCCTCGATAAACATAACGTTTTATGCAAGTTCGGATATTTATATTTCTAATGAAGCTTATTTTTTCATGCAAGGGTTGTAACGTCATACATTTACTTTCGTATTTTTATCGATAAGTTATGGATCATGTAAGTATGGTTTTTGGGTCAGTTATAACAAAGTGAGGATTCTCGCTCTGAAGAGTATAATTAACTGTTAACATGCGAAGGAAAAGATAAAAAAAATGACCGTCATTTTCTCCTTTTTCATGACCGATGAGGTGTTATCCGTGTCACATGGACGCATATCATTCTTCATTGACAAGAAAGGCTAACCAACTGAATAGCCAATCATGCTTTTTACAAATTATTTCACTTTTTTCCGGAACAAAAGCGTGATTGGTCTGACACAAAAAATAATGCAGGAAAAAAAAAGACGAAATCGACACACTGGACTGAATGATTGAACTGAACTCATTGACCGGATTTCCTTAGAAGACGGCCGACTTAGAGACAGACCTAGTGAATCACCAAGTGAAGAACTAAGTGAAGAAGAAAGAAAACGAAAATATTAGGAGTACAAGGAGAAAAAATGAAGAAAGAAGAGAAGGCAACTCTTTTTACTGGTATGTTGTAAGTCGCGCAGTTCGGATACCTCCCGCTAGGTGGCCGGATGGCCGAGCGGTAAAGGTGACAGCCTACCGCTCTGGGGGACCCGGGATCAAATTCGAACGGGTCGAATAATCCCCAGGAATTTTTCGGGGGGAGGTCCGTTCGGATATGTCGGGCCCCGTCCCTCACCACCCGGTCGCCCCATTGTGGGCCTGGCCGAACCCATAATGGGCCTACTAAAAGAGGCCCTCTTAGTGCCCACAGGGCGGAAAGAGTTAAAAAAAAAACCTTCCGCTAGGTACTGCCCACCGTTTTATAGATAGAAGTAGGCCAAATTTTTAAACTAGATTTTTAAATTTAGTTTTAAAATCTCATTTTTCGATAATAAACTTATTTTTTACTTGTATTTGACTTTGCATTTTTCATCCTGAGAGGCTGATTCCTGGATTTCGGTGTGATTTTTCCGGGAGCGAATCCGGATAGACAGCACATTTTCGAAAGCTAGTTCGTCTGGATACGTCGGGGCCCGTCTCTCTCCATCCAAATGCTTCATTGTGGGCCTGACCGAACCCAGAATGGACTGGCTAAATAAAAAGCCATTTTAGTGCCCTTCTTAAGCCATCTTTTTATAAAGAATATAAATTATTCGATATTTATATTTCGGCATTATATCGGCTCAAAAGTTTATCTGGACAGACGAACATCTTGAATTATATATTTATTTTTCGGCCATTAAATATCCTAGATTGCATTCTGTTCCTAATACTCCCACGCGTGATATGATAATATTAAACAACTAAATAATATACATCGTTAATGTATTCTTCGTGGCATTTCGTGTCGGTTCTTTATAACTTAAGGTATGAAATTTTGCGACGGCAGGCCCCTTTCACTTAATAATTTAAGCTTTTAAAACTCCATAACTCAGTGTCTTGCATAAAATTAAAAATAATTTTTTTAATATTCTGAAGTATGGGATTCCATACCTGTAAAAATGTGAAGTATGGAGTCTTCCATACCTTCCATAGTGAAAACGACATTCCCGGTGTCATTAGCACAGGCATGATGCTAAAAGCTACTGCATTAAGATTCATTATCATATATATTGTAAAACCTGTCTATGGCGACCACCCACGGTTCCTTCAAAAAGTGGTCTTTTAGACAGGTAGTCGTCCAATACAGGTGGTGCTGTAATACTGTATTTCCGTATTTATTTTGCGCACTTTTTAACCATTTCTGCTAAGCAAAAATACGCGAATTTTTTCAACAATACAGCTATATTACTCTTATCGGTTAACTGGATTTACAGGAGCCATCCTAATTTTATAAGACAGATTTAATACCAATATTTTAAAGATTAATACAATACTCGCATTTTCTCGATTATAATGCACGCTTTCTTTTTACCGGCTTAATTCAACTCGGTACTTTTCGTTCGCTCCTCAGTTACGTGTATTATGTCATCGATATACAAGCGTGTCTTATCTCTCCATCACTTTGGTTCCGGTTTTCGTTAGTTTAATCTATATATTCTGATGAAACCGTGTTTTTTATTTCTTTGCTTACACAGACACAATGTATTAACAATTTTGAAACACTAAACAAATTATTTATTTTTTTATTCAGTTGGGACGCTTACTACAAGACACGTTTTGAGCTCCCGCCTCTCATCAAGCGACTAAACGATAAAATCAAACGAGAGAAGAGGATACATATAAATACGCTAATTATAATCCGACAATACACAAGAAAACTATGCACCACGTGAATATAACATATTCAAAAAACACACCATAAGATTCCCGTATGCAAAATTTGTCTATATAAACCAAATTTACAGAAAAGTATAGTAACTTCTATTACACCTGTAATTTTTATTTTAACACATCACTTAAGTTTACACAATGACTGTTGGCTGCTGCTACAAACAGATCTCACGCTCAACCACCTCAACGACATAATCTGGTTTTTTAATTTGCATGTAAACAAATGAAACAAATTTTAAAAAACTTTTTGATATTCAATAAACGGTTTTATACAAACCACAACAACGATACCTAAACTCATTAATATACAGTAATATTAGTTAACAATTCATTTTTTAAATTAATTTTAATAACTATTATGCAAATGTACTTAATATATAAACCTGAAAGATTAATATTATAACAGTATTTCATATTTTCTAACATTTTTATAGCATTTTTATCCAATTTTTGGATAAACATGCTATAAAAATGCTATAAAAAAAGGTTCAAATATGTATCTAATATTTGAACCCGAAAGACAAGCAAAGAAATATAACACACGGTTTCATCAGAATAGATAGAAATTACTATTTCAATGTAAAACGTCTTTGTAATCCAAAAATTATGGTAGACGGTCTCACAGCAATTGTCGGTTAGAATTATGATTTTATTTTCAAATTGAACTACAAATGCATTTCGACTTGGTATTATATATTCCAACCCCTCCTCATTGCTGTTTTGAAAAATAAAAAAAAAACAAAAAATTAGAACATGACAACAAAAATACCACCAGAATTATTACAACAATCACTTACTACTTTCAAGTAAATAAATTTAAAAAAAAAGAGAACACCTGTTTATTATCCCTGACCTACATGTAAATAATATAGATTGTAAAGCAAAGAAATAAAATTTAGGGAGTAAAATTAATAATGAGATATGTTAATGATTATTTAATAATATACAATAGTAATTTAACAAACAAGAAAATTATCCATAATGTTTTAAATAATATAAATAATAACATCCAATTCGATATTGAATATGAAGAAAATAAACAAATTGATTATTTTGATATTACTATAATAAACAACCCTGATAAATTTTAACTTATAACATATAAAAAATCGTGTAACGTTAATAAAACTGTCAATTACCATTCTTATATTCCTGAATATATGAAAAAGAACTCATATATCATGGAATTAAAAAACATACATACGCAAATATCTGATGATCGCGATAAAGAAATTAAATTAAATGAACTGGAAACAATATTTATACTGAATGATTACCCAAAATTTAAACTTACTATGTGGAAAACACATTTTTTGATATATTTGTATATTTCTACTTGTAGATGTATTTCAACAGTAGGAAAGTAATGTAAGTTTTAATACATTTTTATTAATCTCTACAAATGATTGTCAATTTTATTTTTTAACATTAATGTAAACTCGTTATATTAAACACTTATACAGCTGTTTGAGCATATACTGTATAATATACCTACTCACGGTTTTTTAGAAAAATTTGTTCTTTTGTAATGTAAGTTTTATTGTTTGTTTTTAAAGATATTATTTTCAAATAATTTAATATTTCCATTGTATTGAGCACTGAACACATGACCGTGTTATTTATCAAACATCTGGCTTTTTTCACCTTTATTAGTCAACTAATAAAGGTGAATAAAGCCAGGTGTTTGATAAATAACACGGTCTTGTGTTCAATGCTCAATATACAGTAAAAACACGGTTTGAAGAACAATTAAATTTCCATTATGTATTAATACCGTCTTTACAATCTATATTATTTAAATGTAGATAAGGGTAAGAGATGTTCCCTCCTTTTTTTTAAAATTTATATACTTGAAAATAGTAAGTGATTGCTGTAATAATTCTGGTTTGTATTTTTGTTGCAATGTTCTAATTTTCTGTATTTTTATTATTTTTGAAAACAGCACTGAGGAGGGGTTGGAATATATTATACCGACCCGAAATGCATTTGTAGTTTAATTTGAAAATAAAATCAATTGCTGTGAAACCGTCTGCCATAATTTTTTTGGATTACAAAGACGTTTCACATTGAAACCAACATATAGCAATTAAATAATATTGTGAGAAATTACTAATATAGAAACGACAGTTATCATCATCCGAAAAGAAAATATGTGTGCAGTTCAACATCAAGATAAAGGATACAGAGAGAGGATACAAGATGAGATCGATAGACTATTAATAGATTTATATTATGTCAAAGTACAGCTTAATGAGAACACACTCTCGATAAAACTTTCCCTTCCGCAGTCTATTACGGAAAATATTCCAACAAGCGATACGAACTATATTAAACTTAAAATATTGAGATCAGTTATAAAATTTAAACACATCAAAATTAAAAGGCTGAAACGTAATTTACAAAAGTATGATAAAAAGAAAAGGAAAGTTTATTCAGAAGATAACAATGAAAAAATGAAGAATTTATTCGAAAGTATATAGATAGATATAAAACAAACAAACATAATAGGCTTGTTAAAAGATTCCAATATCCAACGATAGAAGAGGTAACAGAATGGAAAAAATCTCTAGTGTTGAATAAAACACAAATTGAGATTTCAGATTATATTCTCGAGACGATACAAAAAAGACTTGATTTTAATGGCCCTAACAGTTGGGAACTTATAGATATAACACCTGGTCTAGATCGTGTATGTAATGACTTAACAGATATAGATTTCAAAATTCTAAAAATTAATTTAAGCAATAAAATGAAAGAAATATATAGTAAACGTACATAAAAAAAACGAAGATAAAAAAATAAGAATTACTATAAATATAAAAATAAGATAGAAAAAATACATACATTTTTAAATGATAATCAACTACATATCATTAAAGCGGATATATCTAAACAAGTTATCATAGTGACTCTAGATTGGGTTAAGTTAAAAAAAAAACTAGAAATTGTAACAAGTAAAAAATTTAGAGAACTACCGATTAAAAAACAAACTTAAGAAAATAGAAGTAGAACCTAAAATCATAAAATTACAGTAGAGATCGGAATCAATAGGGGAAAAAAGTGAAATCTACTCCGTACGCGGCGCTGGTATCGACGAGGTTGTAAACAGACTAAGCGATACGTTGTCGGTTCTAAAGTACGATTTGTTAATTCTTTAAACGAAAATCCAATAATTATTTTAAGACTGGGTAATGGCTGATAGAGGTTTTAACATTCAGGAATAACTAATTACTAAAGAAGTTGTGGTAAATATACCCACTTTTATGAGAGGAAAAGCACAGCTGAGCAGCAGTTTGTCATCTCGAGACAGAAAAACATCTAGTAAAAGAATACATATTGAACGTATTATAGGAATGGCTCGTACTCACGTACTGTACATATAAAATTTTGAGGCAACACATGCATCCGGCAGTAACGAAACTTGGCAGTGAAATTATATTTATATGTTTTATGTTATGCAATTTTAGACCATGCATTGTTGGCAGAGATTCTTAATTTGTTTCACTGTTAGTCTAGCTCTCTATTAATACCGTATATAATTTTTTTTTCCATTCTAGACCCTAGCCTAATTTAAGTTTTCCATCTATAGTATTTTTAAATTTTTGTCTGTTTATAAATTCTAAGATTAAGAATGTATACTATCATACACAGTAAGGTCTTCATTGTGGAACTTCAATTCAAAGTAATATAGTGGTTTTAAAATTTGTACTATAGTTGAATAAATACTTGTAAGCTAATAAAAGAATTTTAATCTTTAAAACAAAATCTCTTTTTATTATTTAAAAAAATTCACACTATACACCATCTAGAAAAATTTTACATAAATTCAAATTGTAAAATAACAATTAGCTCAATTATTTTATAAACTTAATGTTTATAAAACATTTTTTTTAAAAAAAAGAACTGGCTTAATATGCTCATGGAAAAACATAATTAGTGTTTCAATCATGTCTGCAATGAATTTATTATCTCTTGGAATGATACAAACTTTGAAGTCACTTTTTGTGTAAACAAACAGATGAGCAACTTGTCTATTTGTCACTGCTAATTGTCCTTGGATTTGATGAAAATGATCATGATTCCGTTTTAAAGTAATTTTGTCATCAGTACATTCCAAATATGGTATCTTTAGCACATTCACAGGAAGTTTAAAATTGGAGTAAGGACATTTAACTTCTAATATTTTATCATCATCCACTAGCCCATCTGGACTTGCAGCTATGAATGGGTATTTTGAATGAAGAAACATGCCACATTCTTTCACAGGAGTATTTACAAAAGAATATGTTTCAATTGCTTCTTTTTCATACCTTAAGCCGTGAGAAATTGCCTTACTTTTTATTGGCCTACTTGACAGTAATGAGCCACACAATTTTACTCTGTCTGTTAATTTTAATTTACAAACTTTTCCAAAGTTTGAAGATGTCAAATGCAACAAATGTTCCTTCTTCCAAACTGCACTTTTTCATTGTAATCTGGTCTTTTTTTCCAAATGTTTTATGTACTCCCTACTTGCTTCAGTTACATGTAAAGCACTTAAAAAACATTTCGGACATTGTGCTTTTGCAATAATCATGATCTGATTCTAAAGCCCTCATGTTTGCTGGTTGCCTTAATTGCAATATCGGTATTGCACAACCACTTTGCATGTTCATTGCCAAATTAATAACAAAGTTTGTATAATCAGGGATTGTACTGCCAGATGGTCTGGGGTCAAATTTTATGTCTTCCAATAATTTTCTTTTCATTCCTCTCTTCTTAAATAAATGAAATGGAAGCTCACTAGCCTTAACTGGGGAACCTTTATGTTGGTGGGTAGGCTGATGGAATGTTTGCAGAACCTGTGTGCATGTTTTGTGACACTTATATGTGCCTGTTCTTCCATATTCTTCTATTGCCAATAGTGTTACACATACATGTTTGCAATACGCTTTAGGCCCTTTACCTGCTGTACATTCACATATTACATTTTCTATAACCCCATCATCTGTAATTACTAAATCTGTGTAAATCTGTTCCCCTTGATTAATTCAGATTTTACATTACCTTTAAAATATAAAAAAATGTTTCTCTTTTGTTCCTCTTATTATTAATAAGAATTCATTAAAATACATCTGCACAGCAGACAGTGGCATTCTTTGATCTGACATCTCCATGTAGGCATCAATTGTCTCTATAGTCAAAACTGGTATTTGTAAACTTGGAGAGAGATCCTTATATTCAGATGAATCAGGAAGTTTGAGTTCAGGAGAGCTATCACAGGATATAGAAAAATTATGAGTTTCCTGATTCCTCTCATATGCCAGTAACCTGAAAATTATTGTAAACAAGTTTAATAACTAGTTAAGATATGATCACCAATATTTTATTTAGTTTTTTCTGTCTCATTGACAGGAAAGGCAAAAATTATTATTATATATTATATTCTTACCTTAATATATTACATATAATATAAAAATAAACAGTATAAGGTAACTGAACAGTATTGACAAGCACCTAAATATGGCATATATATAGTGTATGCCAGATTTAGTAAAAGAAAATGGGCAAAAATTCACTTGTACAAAAAGTTTATTGGTGAAGAAATTAGTCTTATTGCATTAAATTATTGAAACAAGATGACTTGTGACCAATAAAAAAGACATTTTGATTATATTTATTTTAAATACTCCAAATATTGTTTTCTCTTGGTAAAAGATTAAGATATATATCTCTTATATTGTCTTAGAACTTCATAGAAAGTAGTTTTGTTTGTATTGATTGTTGTTCTAAATTACAGTGATAACCTATTGGTACAGTTAACATTTCAGATACTGATATAAATTGGTTATAATATATCAGGCTCAGTACATGACCATATTCCAAAGAAAAAAAAATTTATTTTAATTAAAGTTTTGACCTTATGTATTAGTTAGACAAATGTGAAAGGAATCAATGAGAACTTTACTGATCTTTAAATGTTTTTATAGACGAAAAATGTGCATTTTGTGAAATCTTATTCTTAAAACTTTCATCTACTGGTAAGTTACCTTATCATGTAATAGTTATAATGACTTGAAATTATAAATGTAATAATTAACGATAAAAATATAGATGTAGATTATTTTAACTTACCTTTCTATTAAATCGGCTTTTCTACCAGCTAACTTGGCATTGTACTTTTTTAATTCTTCCTTTAATTGTACCGTTGTTAACCTTCCTAAAAAATATTTTCGTTCTTCCTTTATTATAAAGTAAGCTATCCTTCGAACGGAACAGCTTGTTTACAACCGTATCGATATGCGCGACACCTATGTCACGTGATCACATTTTTCCCCTATTGGGGACTGGGGTTGTTCAGATTAGTGATTTGTTCCGATTACCGATTATGTACGAAAAAATAACCTGTTTGATGTTGACATTTTTCTCCGTTGCGTGTCGCTTCCTGTTGAATTTTCGTCGATTTTAAGCCTAACGAAAATTTTTATAATAATAATCGAGGCTATCGTGTCGTTAAAAATTATTTCTGCATTTTGTACAAACAAAATAAATATATTGAAGAATATAAAATCATGAAAATTATACTTTAGAAGTAAATCTAGTATCAAAAACATGCGATTCAGCACGACACAGTACGACTGAAAATCGTGCCGATTACCGGCGATTCCGATTACCGGGGTTCCGATGAACGATTCTCTACTGTACAAAAATTTACTTATACGAGATACATGGGAAATATTACACGCAGGACAATGGAATCAGTATGGGGTCAGTTATCGGACCGAAGCTGGCCGAAATGATAACGATCGATATCGATGAAGCAATTAATAATATACCAGGCATAAAATACTGTAAAAGATATGTTAATGACGTTTTAACTATCTACAATGATGCAAAAGTTAAAATTGAAAAAAAGAAAGTACAATAATTTAATTTAAAATTAAAGAACAAAACGCAGTCGATAATAGTATACGATATCTGAATGTGATTACAACAAGAACAGAAAAAGAATTAAAACTTGAACTCTTTAAAAAACTCTGCTCGATTAATAATACAATTAAGTACAACTCTAATTACCTCTGTACATAAAAAAGAATGTTTTTTATATGGAGTATGAAAAAATAAAGAATAGAACCAGGAAAGAAATGAATAAACAAATATATAAAGGAATCAAAGAAACATTTATTTTCCAGACTAAAAGCGAAACAAATAATAATGAAAGAAGACATGAGAAATATCGTATATAAAATACCACGCACTTGTAAAAATAGCAGTTTTTATATAAATGAAACGAAACGCAAGCTTAAAACAAGGGTTAAAAAACATATGGCTGATTTAAAGTACCATCGATTAAATTCTGTATTCCATGACCACTGTATACTAAATAACTGTAATATTGATAAATCCAATACAAAAATTCTACATCAAGAAAAGAAGACATGCCATAGAACATTTAAAGAAAATGTCGAAATTATTAGGAATAAAAGTGAAATTTTCACACATAAAACTCTGTGTTAAAATTAGCGAAAATTGGATAAAAATGCTGTAAAAGTGTTAGAGAAAATTATGTACTTTTATAATATTAATCTTTCGAATTCAAATATTGAGTACATTTGCATCATAGTAATTAAAAAAATGAATTGTTAACTAATATTACTGTATGTTAATGAGTTTAAGTATCGTTGTTGTGGTTTGCATAAAACCTTTTATCGTATATCAAACAGTTTTTTAAAATTTGTTTTATTGGTGTTTATGCAAATTAAAAAACCAGATTATGTCGTTGAGGTGGTTGCGCGTGAGATTTATTAGTAGCAGCAGCCAACAATAATTATGTAAACTTAAGTGATGTGTTAAAAGACAAATTACAGGTGTAATAGAAGTTATTATACCAAACTGTAAATTTGGTTTATAGACGAATTTGAAATCAACTCGTTGAAATTCGTCCTGTCGGTCTGCTCGTTCTTTTCTCAACCTGTGGAACGAAGTACGAACCATTATGTATTGGTATTCTGATTACTGTTAGCAGAAAGAAAAAAAATTTAAATGCTTCAACCTAAAAAATGCCGTGCTGTCTGTATATATGTATTTGTTGCATACGGGAATTTTATGGTGTGTTTTTTGAATATGTTATATTTACGTGGTGCATAGTTCTCTTGTGTATTGTCGGATTATAATTAGCGTATTTATATGTATCGTCTTCTCACGTTTAATTGTATTGTTTAGTTGGCTGGAGAGAAGCGGAAGCCCGAAACGCGTTTTGTAGTAAGCGTCCCAACTGAATAAAAAGATGAATAATTTTCCTAGTGTTTGAAAATTGTCACCACATTGTGTCTGTGTAAGAAAAGAAATAAAAAACACGGTTTCATCAGAATATAAAGATTAAACTAACGAATACCGAAACCGAAGTAATGGAGAGATAAGACGCGCTTGTATATCGATGACGCAATACACATAACAGAGAAGCGAACGAAAAGAACCGAGTTGAATTAAGCCAATAAAAAGAAAGCGTGCATTATAATCTTGAAAATGCGAGTATTGTATTGATCTTTAAAATATTGGTATTAAATCTGTCTTATAACATCACGATGACTCATGTAAATCGAGTTACCCGATAAGAATAAAATACAATTCTAATATAGCTGTATTGTTGAAAAAATTCGCGTATTTTTGCTTAGCAGAAATGGTTAAAAAGTGCGCAAAATAAATACGGATATACGGTATTACAGCACCACCTGTATTGGACGACTACCTGTCTAAAAGACAACTTTTTGAAGGAAAAAGGGAAAAATGCTATCGTAGATGTACTGTATATGAGCGTAAAAAAATTAATAAAATAAATTTTATCAAACGATGAGATCAGTCGATTTATTGCATCGTGTACAACATTTTAAAACATCGGTTGTGATAAACCGTTTTCAATTTCTTTCACTTCTGCATTTTCACTTTTAAGACGATCTTCTAACGAGAGAACTTCGCATTTCTTTCGTTTTCGCATAATTTCGAACAAACGAAATGAATTTTCTTTGTTGCTAGACTAATTCATTAACACTTGCAGCTGTGAGAGAAGCGCCCGACGTGGGTTCGAACAACAGTTTAGACTAATTTATTATATTAAAAAAGGAAAACGTTGTTTAGATGGTTTCGAACAATAGTTTAGACCAGATATATTCGCGGAAGTGGTCGCTTATTACAGTTGTTGTATGTTTTTTCGGACAAAAAATCGATGCTCGCGGTTGCGTTACACAGGTGGTCGTTTAATACTGGTAACTTATACGAAGACTCTATGCACAAACTATTCCGTGCCAGAAATTTTTGTCCGTTTTGACAGGTGCCCGTCGAATGCAGGTAGTCGTCTAAGCAGTTTTCACTGTATAAACTTACACATACATATATTATAACGCATTACTGTGATTACAGTTTTCAATTAATAAAAAGAAATATCTATGCCAAAGTTCTGAAATTCTTCTAAACAAAACAGCGGTGTCTAACAAGTTGTACAATAAAATCGCAGGTAACTGAGCTTGAAATTATTACAACTAACCCAGTACGTTAAACGCGTATATCTACATCATATTATATATAAATTACTATATATATTATAGCACATACATCATACATTATCCAATCGCAGGTTCAGCATTGTAAATAGTAGGAATGAATATAGATAACGTGGTTATTATGACTGTCCGTTATAAAACGTAACGGTCCACAGAATTTTATTAATATTAAAATGCATTTTAAATGAAAAGGCGTTTGTGAAAAGTCGTAGTTTCAGTACAGAAAGGTAAAGATGTCGTTCATAAAAAATTTGAATTTATTACACTAGGTGAGATAAGTACAATTGCCTCTCCTAAATCAGAATTAAAATAAATATTAGAAACATCTGGATTAAGGAATGTTATAATTTTTAAATAATAATCTAATATAAAGAGGGATGTCCTGATACCACAAAAGTATCGATACCGGTCAGTATCGGCATCTGGTATCGAAACTGAAAATCTTGCTGGTTGTAGGTGTTTAGTCTGTCCCATCGCATTCCAGTTGTTTTCACTGTTGACTGCATGGATACGTTGCAAAAAACGTTGCGTAAATAAGTACAGTACATGCATTATGTAAGAAAATGCGCAATAAGATTCACAACTTCAGCCGGACGAAAACATAAGCAATTTACAAACAAAAACAGGAGCTCTTTCATTCTAACATCATTTATTATTAACATTATATATAGGTAAATTTTCTAAATACAACGTAGCATTGAAAACATTAAACAGACATACAGCGCTCTCTGAGGTAAGTACATGTGGTACTGTATTGTGCTTAAAAATTAACTCTTTGTTTCAATAGAAAAAGTAACTGTTTTAACAATAACACAATTTTAACGAAAAAATAGAATAAAAGTTTTCAAATAAACTGTTTTTTTCCCATGTTCGAAAATCAATCGCGTAAAAAAATTAGTTATGTCGATTGCGTTATTTGAAAATCATGTAAAATGGACGGAGTAAGAAGATAGATACTTGTACTGTACTCACTACAATAAAGAACGAGTAAACTCCAGAGCAACAATTAATACATTGTTGCATATTCCAGTGAATTAAATCCGGACTATTTAGTTGAAAAATCAATGTCTCAGTGTCTGTTTCTTCAGTTTACACGCGTAAGACGAGTTATCTACACAAAAGAAGCCGTAGATCTACCGTCGAATAAATAGGCCGTGAGATATTACTGTACGAAAAATGGGGGGGGGGAGTTATGATGTCGTTGGAAAAATGATAAAAACATTGTCTTTACATCGTAAGTTATTTATCGTGTTTAAATTTTAAAAATGTCAGTGTAAACGAGTATATAAAAATTGTAACTGATTTTAAGCATTACTTGTGATTCAAATCGAATATTAACAAACAAAAGAGCTGTAGATAGTAAGTATTGAGTAGTATAAATAGTAATACAGTATAATAAAATTAAGATACAAATAATAAGGTTCCGAAAATAAACTTTGACATAATACATTTATTCATTTTTTAATCATTATTTAAGCACAGTGAAAATTTTCTGTATCGTTATCGGCAGCATCAAGACGAAAATAAACATGTATGTAAAAAAATGTTTATTTTCACTTAGACGCTAATTTTTTAAGATTACAGTTAACTGAACGTATTGTATCAAAAAAAAATAATAAAATAATAGAACTTTAAAAGCTATTCAATGGGGTGTAACATCGAATTAATTTAACATTTCGATTATTTTATTCTTCATCATATAAGTTACTTATCAAATGCATCATACAAAGCGACAATACTATTAAAAAATTACAGGACATTTTACAATAATAAATAAAGTAAATATACACGATGTTGATCTAAATAATGACATCAATGCGTTGATTCATGTTGAGATTAATTTAAATGTTATTTGAATGTCTTAATCACCTGTAAAGTCGAAACGGACTAAGGTTTTATCTTTAATTTTATATACAGTAGAACCTTGCTTAACGAACATAATTCGTTGAAGAATCTTACTCGTAATGCAAAACAGTCGTTAAACGAAACAACTTTTCCCATAGAAATTAATGTGAAATACGATAATGCGTTTTATGCCGAACAACTACTCAAATATTTTATGTATTACGTTTATTCAAAAAAAAATTATAACATATCCCAACCACAATTAAAAGAAAAATTGTACGAAGCAATGTCGCCAAGATAATAAATCAGTGAAGCAAAATTCATCACATAAAAATTCGAGCTTTTCTTTGTGTACATCTTAAAATACCTTCAGTAATAAATGCTCGAAGGTGCTCTAATGTTCGGCCAAATTAGCATAAATGCAGCGACTTAACAACAGCTGGAAATCTTTCTGTGGCGACTTTACTTTTGCTGATTTATTATCATGGTAACATTTCTACATTCAAAACCTTTTACATTATAGTCGTAGTCTGTGTAATGTGCACTTTATTCGCACGTTAATTTACTCTCAAATTCGCTTTCAGAATTCTTATACCACAACTTTCAGAAGTTTCCTTTATTTAGATGTTTTTTCTGACTTTTCATCGTGGTTCCCCATCTTTTACTGTATATATAAAATACTTTCATATATTAAATATTTTTATGCTACGTTCTGTGTATTTTTTTACTAATTTAACTAACATTGACCTTTTAGAAAATCTCGTCGGTATTCTACTAAATATTCGTTTTGACACTCGGATAAACGAAAAATAACGACGAATTATGAGCCACATCCCAAAAAATCTAAGTGATGTGTTTCTAATGCACGAAATACTTGACAAATTAATTACACACTCCAGTAATTATTGTTGTTTCTGTAATTTTTTCAAAATAAAAATCCATTTAGTATAAAAAATTAACGAATACCTGAATTCTGTATAATTTTTAATCATTTGTCATATATAAAATAAAGTTAATTTACTGTTTCGAAATTGTAACATAAGTTTACCTCTACATTTCATTTGTATAATTGTAAGACAAGTATTTGAGTCAAGAAAAAGCTGCACATCTGAAATAATAATAATAAATATTACAAACTCTATCGGAAATTTCAGTACAAGTAAATATGAATATAAAATTTGTTACGTTGCGAAATTAAACAGATAAAAAGTTCAATGAGTTCTGAATTTTCGCCTTCATAATCTTAACATTAAAAACTACTTATAAACAATTTTTGTTGTTTACAGTAATTTGCATTAAACTAATGTCTGTAAATTTTTATATGAATTTTTATAAAATCTATAAATGTACATCAAATACTGTTCGTGCTTCATTCATTTAAGCAAACTAACCTTTAAGATAATCGATTTCGTTACAGGAACACATCCAAAGAACGACAACGTTAGTTCGGTTTCATTACACTGAATTAATATGCTGTTTGCCTGTAATATATCACATTAATGTTACAAATTAAACAAAATTATACAGCAAATTACAAATATTTAATAAACTTTTATAAATCTGTTAGAAATTACCAAATACGCTTCATCTAGTCTCTCACAATGTATGCAATAGCTGTAGACTTTCGCATATAGATTTTGCAACTAGAAGAGAAAATACATAAATTTAACACATATGTATACGTTTTACATATTATAATATAAATTATATGATATAAATTTTATTTTAAAAAAACGACGATTAGCTCCACGACATAAATTTTTCTGTTTTGGTGCACACGTGAACAAATTTAGTGATGTTATATCTAAAGCAGTTTACAATTCACTGGTTCCGAGGGAAGTGCATGGCCACCGTCATAAAAAAAAGTTCGAAGCTTTTGTCGTTTATGACGTTGCCTAGCGAGCCAATAACTCTAGCAACTGGTTAAAGCATTCTGTCGAATCCATCCTTCTACATTCGGCCAACCCCGTTTTATGCATAGCCTAATTCACAATGGATACAAAAACGTGTTTCACGACGCTTACAGAGAGTGAAAAACGCTAGTATTATAAAAACTGTAACTTATTTCCCTCATTAATATAGCTTCCAATTTTAGCTATTAATTATGATTGATCATAAACATGATAATATATATATAATCAATCATACTACAATTATAAACACGAGTATATTTTAAAAAGTTTTTTATTACTTAAATAAGTCCAAAATGTCCATTTTGTTTTTTTCGATTTCTTTTTAGTTGAAGTAGTCCGTTTTTTTAAAGTAGTAAAATTCGTAATATTAACGGCATATGTTTACGAAAACCCAGCAAACGAGTTGTGTAACTTTCATATTATTAATCATCATAAATCAAATTGTGTGTAGTACCATCGGTTATGAGATTTTATTAGAGAAAACACTTTGTACTATTAATTATTATAAAATGGCAAAAAATTTCATGGTAAAGATGATATTTATAAAACAAACTGTAAATAGTAACGTGCAATTATTTCTTGTGAGAATGCCTGGATTCAATTTTTAATCACATTTGCAGTTTATTTAATTTAAAAAATATGCTCTCAACCTCAAATTAGTACAGTTTTGCCCGTGCACGTCTTACTTTCCTCGTTTGCAATAGAGTCGTGCCGATCGTCTATATAATTCCTTTCGGAGGAAAAGATTTGAACTGAAATAACGTAATTTCTAGTTTGTATTAATTGTTTCTATACAATTATCCGAGCTTCTTGCCTCAAGTTTTTTCATGTTTTTACTATCTCATTACGTTCTCGAGATTAAGGAAACACAGAGGGATAAACATGCACATATGACAGTGAAAATTTATAGGTTTACAACATTTTTTTATATTGAAGTCCGATAACTAGTAAAGTCTTAAATATGACTTAACCTCTCTCGAGAAATGACACATGAACTCCTTCTATCTCCTCACTACTTCACCATAAATCATAAAAATTTGACATCGATGTCTTTACCAGATGTTCATATTAACGGGGAAAGTAACAGGAGATACAAAATCTTTCTGTACAATTAATAACTGAAATATTTTTCTAAATAACTCTTTTTTTTTAGTTACAGCGTATAATACAAATGTACTAAAATTTAAATGGAATAGAATATTATATGTATTATTGTAACTGTAAATAACGCATCACACTTTTTATATATAATAATAGCTCTGAATTTATTATGAATAAAATCTTTCTGTACTCAAGATAGTATGTTTGAGTGAAAAAATATAAACAATGCATGTTATCTATATTATTGTATTTCTATGTATTAGGATTCATTATTATATATATAAACTTCTATATACAGTAGAGCGTCGATAAGTGGAACGTCGGTAAGTGGAATGACCGGAAAGTGGAACGATTTTCAGTCGGACTGTGTCGTGCTGAATCGAATGTTTTTGATACAAAATTTACTTCTAAAGTATAATTTTCATGTTTTTTATATTCTTTAATATATTTATTTTGTTTGTACAAAATGCAGAAATAATTTTTAACGATACGATAGCCTCGATGATTATTATAAAAATTTTCGTTAGGCTTAAAATCGACGAAAATTCAACACGAAGCGACACGCAACGGAGAAAAATTTAACAGGAAGCGATACGCAACGGAGAAAAATTTGAACATCGGACAGGTTAATGTATTTTTTCGTACAAAGTCGGAAACTGGAACAAATCATTAACTGGAAAGACCCCAGTCCCCAATTGGTTCCACTTTCCGATGCTCTACTGTACATATATTATAATGCATGTTTGTGATTACAATTTTCGATTAATAAAAAAAAATCTATGCCAAAGTTCTGAAATTCTTCTAGATTGAACAGCGGTGTGTAGCAAGTCGTGCCAAAAAACTGCGGGTAACTAAGCTTAAAATTATTACATCTAATGCAGTATGTTAAACGCGTATATCTATGTAATATTATATATAAATTACTATATATAGTATTGTACTGTACATACAACATATATTATCCATTCGCAGGTTCAGCATGGTAAATACTAGGAATCAATATAGATAACGTTGTTTTTATTATTGCCTGTTAGAAGGCGTAGCAGTCGAGCAGGGTTGTTAGATTTGCTTTTTGATGCCAAATTTGCGAAATTTGGCTTTTTTTTCAGTCTGATTGGCGTCAAAAATTTTTTTTTGGTATTTTGGCTTTTGTTTGGCTTTTCTCGAATAACATCATGATAATTTTATTTTTTTAACAAATCTGATTTTATTTTTTCTAGTAGGCATTCTAAGTTTTATATTATAAATTCTAAGTTGTATATTATTAAAAGAAAGTATCTTGGATCAGACTAATTATCTGTTTCCATTTGCAACTCCAATAGTTCAAGAATTTGGAAGGTTAAATGGCTTTTTTCAACAAAATAAAGCAGACCCTTATGAGTTGCATGAAAGTTTATTATGCACTACAAAACTTTAAAAAGTAGACTTTATGATGGTAATTATAAGAAAATTATTTCTAAAGTTGGTTTTGGAATGAATTTTTTGAATGAATGAGATAAATACCTGCAAGTAAATAATGATGAAAAAGTCAAGCAACAATTTCTAACTATCAAAGAAAGGTGTTTTCACACGTTGGAAGAGGCTTTAAATCAAGTTCAACAACGACTTCCATCGGCAATGAATTGATTTCAAGATCTAGCGCAATGAAGCCCAAATATAATTTTAAACCAAGCTTTACGACCAAAGTTTTCTGAATTGTTATTTTTAAATTTAGCACAAGACATCTTAATATGATTGAAGAGCGTATTGCTCTTCAATCATATTAAGATGTCTTGTGCTAATTTTGTCTTGTGCATATTAATAATGTCTTGTGCATATTAAGATGTCTTGTGCAGGAAATTACTTTTTGTCAATTGGATAGACGAAGATGAATTTAAGAAATGTGGAATACCCAATGAAAATGAGCTTATTTACCAAAAAATATTACAAAATCCCCAATTCAAAGAACTTGTGACTTTTGCCCTCAATTGCCTAGTACAAGTATACCTCGATTTACGTCGTTATCGATAATACGTCGTTTGTCAAAAAAGTATATGAAAAAATAAAAATCAACTTTAAAAGCACGAAAAATCGTATTAAAATATGTACATTTACAGTAAATGTTAATATAATCGTCATAAATCCTAGAGAACAAAACACGAAAACATCTGTGTTTCTGTGTTGTCGTCTTATTTAATGGTCTTTAAGTGCTCATTATTGGCGTTTTCCACTGTAGTTACGTAACTACACAAGTAAATTCGACTTACGTCGCATCTCCTGGAACCAATTACCGACGTAAGGCGAGGTATACCTGTAACACCCATTAACAATACTACAGCAGAGAGGGTGTTTTCACTTTTAACTCATTTTAAGAATAAGGCAAAAAATAGAATGCAACTTTCTCTTCTAGATGCAATTATTAGGATTAGGTCACAACTTCTGTCCTCAAATATATGTTGCAAAGAATTTGTCCCTTCACATAAAATGTTAGAGTATTTTACTTCTGAGAAACTGTATTCCTCTGATTCAATTTCTTCCCTTAATCATGAAGATATGCTTTTTGGAAAAGAAGCATTGACATAATAAAATAGCATTCAAGTATAATTAAAGTATAATGTATATAAAGTACAGTAGAGACTCGTTAATCGGAACTCCGGTAATCGGAATCGGCGGTAATCAGAACGATTTTCAGTCGGACTGTGTCATGCTGAATCGAACGTTTTTGATACTAAATTTACTTCTAAAGTATAATTTTCATGTTTTTATATTCTTCAATATATTTCTTTTGTTTGTACAAAATGCAGAAATAATTTTTAACGATACGATAGCCTCGATTATTATTATAAAAATTTTCGTTAGGCTTAAAATCGATGAAAATTCAACACGAAGCGACACGCAACGGAGAAAAATTTGAACGTCGGACAGATTAATATATTTATTCGTACATAATCGGTAATCGGAACAAATCACTAATCTGAACAACCCCAGTCACCAATTGATTTCGATTTTCGGTTCTCTACTGTATATAATAAATTTTGGCTTTTTTTGGCTTTTTTTAATCTTAGTTGGCTCTTTATAAAAATTTAAATCTGGCTACACTGCAGTCGAGTGCATTTTATTAATATCAAAATGTATTTTAAGTGAAAAGACGTTTGTATAAAGTCGTAGTTCCAGTACAGAAGGATAAAAATGATATTCATAAAGAATTTGAATTTATTAATGTAGGTAAAATAAATACGATAGCATTGCCCAAATCCGAACTAATATAAATATCACAAAACAACTCGTAAGTTGGCGAGAAATTAATTAAAAAACTAACGTTCGCAGCCAACTCTATTGACCATTGTCAAATTAAATCCAATTCGAGTATAAATATAATGGAACATAAAGAAAATGGAACACATTTAAATACAAAAAAAAATTTAAATAATATTCTAATACAGGGGTCCCCAACCTTTTTGTACCTAAGAGCACATTCTAGAATACCGGCCGGACGGTGGGCACCATTTATTTTTTCAAGGTGAATTTATACTTGGACATAGTTAATAATACATACACATAATGTACAGAAAACATTTAATTCCAAAAATGTAATAAAACATACACAAGACTATTAACAATAATTTTTACAAAACAAGTAATTACTAAACAATGCATACAAAATCTACAGAGTATAAAAATTCTTTATAAAAAATATAAATCTGAAAGTAAATGTGATTTTTGGCATTGCATTTCATTGGCCATTGCTTCGTAATTAGGAGAGTATGATGATATTCCTGCTCGTAAGCAATCGTCAAGGTGTTCATCTGTAAGTCGTGATCTGTACTTTGATTTTATGATATTCAGAACGGACCGGTTTATTTCATTTCAGGTATGGGAAATTTGGTTGGTGAAGATTTGGCGGAGGGGAAAAAGAGATCGGTCGCATTTCGCTTTGTGCTTTTATCTGTGTTGGACGCCATTTCTACTTTGAGTGGTTAATCATTAAAAACAAAAAAACTTTTACATAGCATTTTATTGAAAACCGAAATATTTTTATTTTTATCGTGGTCGCACGGCGGCGGGCACACGTGAAACGATCGGCGGGCGCTATGGTGCCCGCGGGCATAGGGTTGGGGACCACTGTTCTAATATAAAGAGGAATGTCCTAATACTAAAAAAGTATCTATACCAGTCAGTAACGGAATCTAATATCCAAACTGGAAATCTTGAGGGCCGACCACATGATCAGTTTCTCCGGCTAAACGAATAAAAGGACATTTCGGGGCGTTTGTTCTAAGGAAGTCGAGAAACACCCATAGAAACTGGATTTGTCCGAGGTGAAGACTCGCCCGCTCGATACACCTATGCCGTGCGTGAGCAGCATTTACTCTTTGAGGTATTTTGACAAAAATCTGGAAACTTTCTGTCCGCGTTTAGATTATGACCATAGATGAGCGATTCACGCGCATCGTGTGCTTAATAAGGAATTTTTGTCGCAGCACTTAATTTACTTGTATATTTCACCGCATAAAATAGCCTATTGTGTAATAATTACGCATATATCTTAATTTACAGTTATATTAATCTGTTGTTTGTTATATTAAACAGAAAAAAAACCTTATCGAGTAACGCGCCCCCTCCCCACTCGAACATTAATCAATTTATCATTTGTTAAAATCCGCCAGTTCGGACGCGTGTAATTATCTAACGGCTGTCATTTCCTGACCAGAAGCCCCTGTCGTTGAATTAGCGCGTTTCCGTTAAACTGCTCGCCATTTACAGACATTGAGATCCAATCTCACTGACGGTCACTGATTAAGTGTTTATTAGGGATCGCCCTTTTGGCACTTGGCTTATTTCGCATACTCATCTAAATCATTAAGGTACGATAATTCGTGATTAATAGCCAAGATCAATAACTATATTATTAAACAAAATTAATTTTTGAAATTTATATCGTAACGTTTAACGTAATTTAAAATTTAATTATATACTTACGTATGTCGAAATGCTCGATAAGTAATATAAATATAGTAGAACTGTGATTGTTATTTGTAGTAACATTACTTCTAAAGTATATTTTACAAATTCTTCATCAGATTTAATCGCAAGAGTCCCCAATGAAAATTCAAAAAGAATTACTATAAGTGCTAAAAAAACAGAGTAGTTATTTTGAATATCATTACAAAATTTAAAACTGTCTTTGCTATTCTGCAAACATCGCCAAATAACTTTTGAAGAAGCTCGATTCCTCTTTTCTGTAAAGTGAATTATCGTAGAGAATTGCATCTTTTGTAATTCGCATAAGAGAATCAGAAAAATTATCTGAGCAAAGTTATACAATGACATAAACAAATAAATTATTTTATTTGAAATCATACAAACGGCTAATGTTATAGACCATTTGTAATTGATGTAAGGCAAAAACACGTAAAGATAGATCACATCATTATTTACTCCGATTAACGCACTTATAATAATCCAAATACGAGTTAACAGATCCTGAAGTTTTAAGAACTTTTTCAGATAAAAAGCGACAAACATTGATTCGTTTATAATTTCGAACCACAATTTTCGACTTTTTTCGTAGAGCCGAAAATATTTTTGGAGTTCCAAATTATCAATGTTTTCAGCATAAATAATGTCAATAGTACGATCGTTACTCTGAGAAGAAAGACATCTTTTCCAAATGCTTTGCAAATGTTGCATAGATTCAATGCTAATTCTTCATCTCCCATCAATGATATGATTACAAACTTGACAGTCTGAAGAGAGAACAATGTCTTAAGACTCACTTTGTAGAATTTCTTAAATGATCGCCAATTATCGTCGCAATTAGAAATATCGATTGCAAGTATTTTGAATAGTATTAACGTTTGTAAAAATACAATATCTGGGTCTATTTTATAGTTATTCATAATGTAAAACTATTATCTACATATGGCGCTCAAGTATGAGGAAATAGAGCAGAAATGACTTATATGAAAAGAAAGATAATAAGCTTCCAACGTAAATTTCTCCTACGAATAACAGGTGCATATAGAACCACGTCTAATAATGCATTATGTGTAATGGCAGGCCTCCTACCAATGGACTTAGAAATAAGTCAAAGGAGGGATATTCGAAAAATTTTAAAAGAAAAAATAACATATGGTGCAATACTAACAGAGAAAGACGAAATAGAATATCAAATCAAAAGATATCAACAATTGAAAAGATATGAGTGGAAAAAGATACAAATAAAAGAATATAGTCCATTAACTAAAAATAGAATTTATACGGATGGCTCGAAAACCCCAGAAGGAGTAGGAGCTGCATACATATATATATCAAATAATAGAGAACAATACAACAGGAAAATCAAACTAGATAAAAGATGCAATAATTATCAGGCAGAACTCGTAGCCATAGAACAGACTGTAAGCTGGATTAGCAACAACATGAAAAATATGACAATCACAATTTGTACAGATAGTCTTTCCGTATTAAAAGCATTGAATGACGACGAAAACAAACACGAACTCATCGACAACATTAGAAAATATATCTTAGCAAATAAAAACAATATATCTTTCAGCTGGGTAAAAGCACATATGGGCGACCCTGGAAACGAACGAGTAGACAGCCTAGCAAAAGAGGCAAGCAGCTCAAACATGAAAGTAGTATACAAGAAATTATCTGAAAGATATATAAAAAGGGAAATAAAGAACAAATATATAATAAAATGGCAAAAGAGATGGACAGAATCAACAAAAGGAAGAGAACTTTTTGAGTATCTACCTGATGTTCACCAGCGAATAAAAAATAAGAACTTTATAATAAATTATAAATTTACAAGATTCATGACTGCACATGGTGACTTTGCAGAGTACCACAATAGATTCCATCATAATAACGATGGCACTTGTGAAATATGCGGAGACAGAGAAACTCTGACACATCTTTTATTTGAGTGTATTAAATATGAAAATATTAGAAACGAGCTACGAACAATAAGCAATAAAGAAGGTTATACTTGGCCAATAAAAAAGAGTAGTCTTATCAATAACGTCATTCTTTATACATACTTTATAAACTTTATAAGAATATGTTATAAAACCAGAATATAATCGTCCCATATACCATCACGAAGAAGTAATGAAACGTGAAAATACGACGACAGTGCTAGTAACAATAGTACAACTAACAGAAACAACAGGCAACAGTACTACAAGTACTACAAGTGTATCTAATTTTACCCACAAAACGAAAAGGAAGTGATAATGAAATAAGTGGTATGAATGAGATGATATCATAAAAAACAAAATAATCTTGGAAGTACTACAAGTGCTAGAAATAATAGGGAAATACGACGGAGGAGCAAGAGGAATGGTTGTACAGTGATTTAAGAAACTACACGTGAAAGTACTACAAGAAAGTGATACTTTTTGTGTTATAAGTGAAAGTTCTACAAATTAAAGTGTTAAATTGTGGAGGTACCTACTCAGTGACAGTGACAGTGACAGTGACACTAGTACAGGTAAAGAAACGTTTCGATACTATAGTGGTAATATGAAAATACGATGATAATAGGAAGTGCCAATATACGACAAGCAAACATAGCGGTTATCTCTGAAACCTTAATTAAAATATCTCAAGTACTTTTAAATAAAACATAAAACATATGTAGACTCTTTAATACTATCATTAACTTTAAAAAAAAAACTTCACATATATTTTACATTTTGTATTTGTATTTATTTTTATTTATAATGTTTGTACAAAAAGTACAAAACAGCCAACATGGAACTATAAAAAATCTACATATTATATTAATTGTTTCAATAATATGTAATTTAAATATATAAAATGTAATATGCTGAATGTAACAAAATACGAATATATGTCGGTAAAAAACAAAAATGTAGCGGCTACGACCGCAATAGTGTATCCAACTCTCTGTAAAGCATTGAGCGAAACAGAGAACGTCTGAAAATAAAGTGGAGCACCGGAAGCCTGACATTTATTGCCAGGTAGAAGGTCTGCCCTATTACTATTATCAAAATGTAAGACTATCAAGTCAGCTCATTTATTCGTATTCGTATATATTCTATTTCGAAACATTTTCCGAGCAACAATGCATTTACTAAAAGATCGCATTAGTCTGCAGAAAACTGTCAGAGGATAATGGAAACAGGCCATAAAATTCTTTCATGTTGAATATATCCATTAAGAAAGAATTTCAAAACTACCTTCCATTAACTAATGCATTAATGCATAATTGTCATTATAGATTTATATTCCGAACATAAACTAATCGATTTTAAGCTAATGATATATAAGTTAATGTAGAATTTCCCTTGTAATATTAACAGGAGCTAATAAATTAAAAATTTTTATTGGGAAATAAGCATGTAAAATTAATATATTAAAATTTCATTATTTTTTAATGGACTTCTTCATTAAAAGTACGTTGGTAAATTTCCAATATTTACTAAAAGTTTGCTCATCATCTGCAGGCTGTCCATGCTTAAAAGTGAATTTGGAGGCGACTGAGGAGTCTAGTGTAAAAGTCGAACACCAGTAAAACCTGCTCTATGTCATAAAGTATTTTTTCATCGCATTCGTTTTGGATTTAATGTTAATTAGAATATTTAAAATATTTGTCCAAATACCTTTTTATTTTTTTTTATTTTTCCTTTTTTAAGTTCTAATACATTATTGGCTAAAACGCAGCTGGTCTGCAAAATAGCCAAGGCAGTTGACGTGTCATTCTATCACTCTGGAGATCGGGATTTAAATTTTGGCTGTTGAAAAAAAAAGCGAAAGTTTTAGAGGGTATTTTTCGGGAGTACTACGGGTTTAACTCCTGCTTACCATTTGCTTTATTCTAAACTTAGCCATACTGAAACATGGATTTCTAGATTTCAATGGGCAGAAAGAGTAAAATAGAAATAACATTGTGAGTTAGATCTGGTATCCCTAGTGGTAGGAATAAAATTCCAGATTTATTAAAATTTGCAAACGAGTTGTTTATCTTTCCGGGCTACATTTGTTCGCGCCATCTACTATGATATCTCAGTAAAAATTTTATATTTTTAATTATTATTAAATGACAACAAAAACTTAATTTTGACGCTAGGAATGGATTTCATAAAAAATCTTAAATGTTAATAAACAGTAAAATCGTCATTAATGTCAACCCTGTTGGGTATAGGACACTTTTTTTAATCTCTTTATTATGTCGATTTTATCCAACAAAATTTAATAGTTTCAATCCCCTAACACACAATCTGCCCTGCAAAATTTCAGAAATAACACACACACTAACATCTGTATGTATAGGGGAAAAACAAATTGTGTTGCATTCCTTGATGTTCCAAGCATGCCTAAGTTTACAAATTTAATAGAATTATACTTATACAACATAGTTTTAAAGGAATGCCAAAGAAAAGTATGACGTTTTATCCGGTGCATAAAAAATAAGCTTTATTCGAAACATTAACATCGGAACTTGCATAAGACACAATGTTTACGTAAGAAGATGCTCATAATGACCATCGCGTAGATCGAGGCATGCTTGTGCACGGCGTAGAATAATTGACCACACACGATTCAGTATCGTACTGTACTGTACACAAAAGTAAACGTAGCACGCAGACCAGCAATTAAGACAGTTTGCATTTTCTTTAAATGATAACCAAGTGACTTCCCAAGATAATTACTGTTATCAAGCGATATTAGATGTATGGATTCGATAAATCTAATAGCAAAAAATAATAGTAACTACAGATTTGTTAAAAGGTTTAATATTAGAAAAGTAAGAAAAGTATTGGATTTAACAAAAGTGTGAATCGTAATACTTTTAATTTTCAAAATTGTAATTTATATTACACAAGTTTATTAAAAGACAATAAAATGAGTCATTGTAAACAGGAAAGTTTATATTTATTTTATTATTAAAAGTAAACTATTGATTATACTAATAAGATATATGCAAAAACTGTTATCTCGTTATTCGAACATACCAGATGTATTCAGCATGACAAATTTACAAATATATATCACACGAAAAATGTAAAAACAATAATATTTTATATTGTTTCGATTTTACTTCAAATCACTTCGCATCAGAATTTCTTATAAGCGTTAATCAACACCATAATATTTTAATAAAATGAAAATTTTCGAAGCAGATGCCAGAAACTGTAAACATTATTTTTTTGTTAAAATATATTATTAATACTTTAGAAATTAATCATCCATGAACTGTATTTGTCGATTATTAGTGAATACCGTTTCTTTGTGGAGATTGAATGCGAGCGATTCAGAAATAAAAATAAAATTTTAGAAGTGTTTTCGTATCTGATGATTTACCACTTTGCACCGCTAATCGCCAATCATCTATAATTAATTCAGACGACAAAATAAGCAGGAAAATCATTGCGTATCGGTGTTTTTGACGAAAGATAAAAATTCTTGCTTTTACTACAATAGTAACGGATTAAAACCGACAAAAACGAACGTTGAAATAAGTTTGATTTTTGAAATTTGAACTTATTTTAACAACAACACATTCGAAAAGTTGTTGTTAAAATAATACGATTCATCAAAGTTTGTATTCGTTGAGACGTAGATATTTCTGTTTGTATTTTCGTATAAAATTAATAGAAATTAATGTTTAACGGATTTAAGTGTATTAGACAAATTTTATAACTATGAATTTGTAAAAAAAATCAGTAAAGATTATTTTCGTTTATCAAAACCCTCTGTAATAACGTATAATCTGTGTTGTATTTCAATGAAAAATTAAATACTTTACTTGAAATATAAAAAATAATTTTAAAAAAAATTAACATCTAATTTAAAATTTTTGTTTATTACATTCTGTACATTTCACTTTTATCAGTAAAAATTTTTCATTTGAAAAATTTATAAAAACTTTCTTTTGAACTTTGAAAAAGAAATATTTGACAGTTCTATATATTAAAATAATAATACAGGTAACTCCCGTATAACACGGGAGTTACGTTCTAAAAAATTGCTGTGTTATGCAAATCCGTGTTAATAAAACAAACAACTAGTTCGAAAAGGGGAATTAAGTTCCAAAAATTAAAAAACATGCTATTATATTTTCATAATTAAGATAAATATCTTCACTAAAATTTTCTTACAAGTGATGCATATTAATATAAATTAAACAATGTTTTTTTTGTCATCACTAAGCACTATAAACTGAAAATTTTTTATTTACAGTGCGTAGCCAAAAATGAGACACGAAGTCTTAAAGTACACTTGTAGAGGTGTGGATTGTCCCAACGGTCTGAAGCGCGGTTCAATGCCTAAAAACTGGTGACCGAATAAAGAAAGTATGGGCGCGTTTTTTTTATGCAGCGAAAGTGTAGCGAAATGACGTCAGAGCAGCGTTGGCCATTTAGAAACGGGTTTCAGTTAATTAGCTGTAAAGCGCTGCATAAAAAAACGCGCCCTATAAAAGAAGGGAAAAACATCCGGCAACACTAAAAGCAGAAGCGTCGCGATCTGGCAACGTGAAAAAAGTTCCGGAAACGACCACGTGTGTCGACAGAAGACGGAAAAAAATTTACATACTGTATCTAAATACTAATAGTTCGGGAAAATTATGCATGAAAATCTGATAGTACGAAAAATGTCAAATGAGGTATCTTTCGCATTTAAAAGCATTATCGCGTTTACTGAACAAGGATTTTTCTATTTTTAAATTAGATAAAGTTTGCTTTTAATAGTTGTTATTACATTTCATGTTGTACGATGATTTTACTCAATTCTGGAACCGTGTCAAAGCGAATCCGTGCTATTAAAGTACCGTGTTATACGGGAATGATCCCAATTCTCGAACCGCGTTAGAGTGAATTCGTGCTATAGAAGTGTTGTGTTATACGGAATTACCTGTACAGTACGTTAAACACATTATTATTATTTTAAAATATAACAACAACGATGATACTTTTTTACCTGTTTTCATGTAATTTCGTACGAAAAAAACGATAAAATGTTTATAAACATTTTAATTAAAATTTTTCTTATTTGCACCTTTATAAAGTCATATTTAAATAATAAACTTTATTAATCGTTACTGCTCATTGTAAAAAGAATAGTTTTTAATTGTACAGTGAAATTTAAAGTAAAAACGATGTTGTAGTTACACAAAATTAAATTTCACTTATACTAAGATTTTCAGAAAATAATTTGTATTTAAAATACCCACCTAACCTTCAAGGAATGGTTGATGGAATCTTTTTCTGAACAACGTTCCATATTTTTAACAAGTGTAACGCGACATGGAAAAGTGGGTTGAGGATACGCTTATGAATTTTCTTTCGTATCCAACATTTTCTCGATTAAACTCTTCATATCTATTTTAACCCAATATTTACAAAATGCAAAATATGATTTTTGCAACGCTACCGAAGACAAGAAGAAAACCAAACATCAAGAGTAGGTAGTATAATGTTAGATTGATGTAAAATCTCTCTCAAACGCGTATTAGGTTAAATTAAAGTTTAGTTTAAATAGGTTAATGTTCCTTTTAAGTGTAGTACAATTTCATGTTTAGTGAAAGAGTTTAATTATTAAACTGGAAAGTATATTGTGTGGCGTTTTTGCAGAGACTCTTTTGCAAAAAGATTGACAAATGAAGGCACGGTACTTTGCAAGAATTACTATTACATTTTTACATGGTGTGAACACAGGAATTGTAACCGGAAGTGCTCGAGATATATCGATAACGTTCGAACAAAGTGTTTACGTTTTACGTATTAAAACAATTGTTTATAATCATCATTCACGTTACTTATCAAGCAGATCTGAAAAAAAAAAATGGTTCGACATTTTCATAATTTACACACAAGTAACATGCGGTGATGTAGACTGATAATAGAAGCTTCTTTTAATTGTTTTTTTTTCTATTTATATCCTTTCTGTACTCAAGAATTTCATATAATTACAAAACACAATTAGCATGCCCGACCAATAATTTTTCGAAACTTATTTGTAAGAAATGATGTTGGATTGGGAACATTGTACTTTCGAAACTCGTAAACAAAATGCGAATCTCAAACAAACATTCCAGAAATTTAATTATGTTGAACGAATGGTACATTTCTCTCAATTCACAAATTGATGAATAATACCAGGTTACTTTTCTATCAGTTTCGTATGAAAAGTGTTGATTTTATGTGGAAAAACAAAACGAATATCATTCAATTATGTTTTAAATTTCAAAAGTTTTTTTTGTAATTTGTAACTTATAACGCTTGTAATAATTGAAAAGTTTATGCTTCTACTCGATACAAGATTCCAGAAGATTCGTTCACTCTGTCACGAGAAGTTCTTAATAGTGTTGAAGATTTTCGAAGATAGTATTTGACAGACAGATGCCCTACACCTGTATTCATGCAGAACAATGAAGTTTTGAACGAAGGTAAGTTAACACTTTCATTCACTTACGTCTCTTCAGTTCTTGGCACAGTTTGCATACACAAAGTTTCAAGCTAGTTTTTGAATAAAACACTTTCTCCGCGAAATTTGTATGCACGAAGAAGTATTGTTTCTAAAATTAACATTATATTTGAGTAGCAAATATGTAAATTTTTATACGCGGCATGTGACGAAAGACCTGATAATGAGCAGTTTAATATTATAATCTACGGAATATCGACTAGTTTCTTATTTTCTGAGGTATATGGAAGGACAGATCACATGTAGGATAAAAATCTGTGTTGTATTTATCTCTGCTTTAAGTAGTTTACTTGCTTTAAAAATAAATTATAAATATTAAAATTTAATTAAGTTTATGCTTATTTACACTTTATGCTTACTTCTTTTGACATTTCCGAAAGATTTAACTTAAAATAAAGATTATCAATTGGTATTATGTTCATCAACCGTGCAAAGTCGAGTTGACAAAAGTATTTCTGCCAGATTTCATAATTTGACAGTGGCACTAACACCCGAACATTCAGTTTCTGTTCACAATGTCTGTAGCCTTTGAATTTATCTTCGTTACCTCGTAAAATCTCTACATCATTGATAACTCGTCGATTTTCGGAACGATCGGGACTACTTTTATCTTAAATTTACGAATTTAATTTAATTTCTTATTGTGAAGATACATTCTGTACGAAAACTGTAAAATAAATTGGAAAAGCGTTTTTCGTAAATTATTTTAGTACATAAATTCATTTAAACAAAACAGAAATAGAATTCATATATGAAATGTTAAAAGCCATTCCAGAAGTAAAGTTCCGTTGGATTGTCATTTTAATATTCAAGATAAATTGTATCAAATTCTGAAAAAATTACACATAGAAATAGCTCAATGTCAAAGCAATTTTACGTATTTGGGCTGTAATTTGAAAAAATTGTAGACCTATAAATTTCCATTATGGTCCATCTGTGTGTCTTTTCCTAATCTCAACGCAACTCGTAGCTGGTTTTCTTTAAGAGTCTTATATCCTAATTTCTAAACTACTGTTATATTCTTTCCGTATTATTTTTTTCTTTTTTTTGTTGTTCGTCAAGTTTTATTTTTTTTTCTTTCTCTTTTAGTTATACTTTTCCGGCTGTTCGTATGCATAATAAGACAAAGTATTAGAATGTTTTCAAACTTAATCATCTAAGTTTTTACAAATATTAACATTTTGAGACTCTTGAACTGAAAAATTTAAAAGGAAACACGAAAAAACTTTACACGGTTGTGTGTGTTTGTATGTGTTGGCGTGTCTATTTCGTTTAATATCGCAGAATGGGTAAAGAGCAAAAAACGAAATTAGGCATGGTAGAATAGGTATAGGCTTTTTGATGCTATTAAATTTTAGTGATTGAAAGTCGAGGGTGAGAAGGTAAAAAAGGTGTCATATGTCACATGTCGAGAAAAATCTCACTTACTGAAGATGTTATTTGTTATTAGCGTTTACAATTATTCGTCACAAAATTCACCACTACCCTCAAATCTAAGCTTTTTACTATTTTCTAATAATTAAAAATATAATATTTTTGTAAAAAATCGCATAACATATGGCGCCACACACAATTTTAATTATTATAAATAAAAATATACAGAGGAAGTTATTTTTAACAGCTGGACAAGATACGTAACTCATTCCTGGATATTTTAAAATTTTGGTATATTATTATTAGTAGTAGTCAAATGAGTAGCGCGAATCAAAATTTCTGTAGGATAACATGTATGAGTAGCACTAATCACAAAAATTTCAAATCCCGTACGATAACATGTATGTCCCACTCTAATCACAAAAACTCTCTCGTACGATAACATGTATTACACATACGAATCA